>NW_006922421.1:586520-598708 GCF_000298275.1 Orycteropus afer afer
CATGAGACAAAGTATATGTGAACTGCTGTATGGAAAGTGAATTTGCTCTGTAAATCTTCACCCAAATCACAATAAATTAAAAATAAATAAATAAAAGAAAGGGCACTCAGTTGATTCCAACTCATAGTGATCCCATGAGTACAGAGGAGAACTGTGCTCCATGGGGTTTTCAAGGCTATGACCTTTAAGAAGCAGATCACCAGTCCTATGGTGCCTCTAGGTGGGTTAGTAGTCCAGCACTTAACCATTTGTACCACCCACGGATTCCTAGAAAGGATCTAGGACCGCAGGAAAATAAGGTAACCAGGGAGGTTTCTGGCAGCTCTGACTGGCCCCACTCAAGTTTATCAGGCCTGGGCTGGGAGCTGTGGCAAGGTGCCTAGAGGGCAGTTGTCTACTGAATCAGGCAGGTTAAGTCCTCATTCATCTCTCTCTTTCTTAGGAGACACAAAACCTCAGACTCTGAAAATCAAGTGGTGTCCCTTAGGAAATTCTTTGTTGTTGTTATTGTGTGCTGTTGAGTTGATTCCAACTCACAGTGACCCCAGAGGACAGAGTAGAACTGCTCCAAAGGACTTTTTGCTTTATTTTTATTTTTGCAGTATATCGTCCCCTCCCCACCCACCCGTACCCAACAAAGTTTTCTTCCATATATAACCCTTTCCTTGACTTTTTCTAATAATGAACTAATACAATATTTGTCCTTCTGTGATTTGACTTATTTCTCTCAGCATAATGTCCTCCAAGTTTATCCACATTATGTGATGTTTTGCAGATTCTACATTATTCTTTAGTGTTGCATAGTATTCCATCATGTGAATGTACCATAGTTTGGTTAGCCATTCTTCTGTTAATGGACACCTAGGTTGTTTCCATCTTTTTGTTATTGTAAATAGTGCTGCAATGAACACTGTTCTTTTCCTGGCTGTCACTTCTTTAGGATATATACCTACTATGGGATTACTGGATCAAATGGTATTTCTAATTCCAACTTTTTAAGGAATTGCCATACTGCTTTCCACAGTGGTTGTATCATTTTACAGTCCCACTAGCAGTGTATGAGAGTTCCAATCTCTCCACATCCACACCAGTATTTGTTATTTTCTGTATTGCTCAATTTTGCTACTAGTGTTGGGGCAAGATGGTATCTCATTGTTTTATTTGTATCTCTCTAATGGCTAATGATTGTGAACGTTTCTTCATGTGTTTGTTGGCCGCCTGAATATCCTCTTTGGTGAAGTGTCTATTCATGTCTTCTGCCCATTTTTTAATTGAATTACGGTGGTTCAAACCCACCAGCCACTCCTCAAAAGGAAGACTGGGCAATCTACTTCCATAGTGATACTGCCTTGGAAACCAAAGGAGGGGTTGCTATGAGTCGGATCCAACTCGACAGCAGTGAGTTTGTTTTTTGTTTTTGGTCTTTTTGTTGTTGAGGTGTTGGAGTTTTCTATAAATTTTAGAGATAAGACCCTTGTCAGATACGGCATTGCCAAACATTTTCCCACCATCTGTAGGTTATCTTTTTTTTACTCTTTTGCAGAAGTCTTTGGAAGCACATAAAAATTTAATTTTTAGAAAGTTCCATGCATCTAGTTTCTCTTTTGCTGTTTGTACATTTTGGGTTATGCTTGACAGTTTATTTATACCATAAATTAGGGCCCGTAAATTTGCCCCAGTTTTTTCTTGGGGAACTTTATTGTTTTAGGTTTCACATTTAAGTCTTTGATACATCTGGAGTTAGTTTTTGTGTATGGTATGAGGTACAGATCTTGATTCATTTTTTTGCAAATGGATATCCAGTTTTGCCAGCACCATTTATTAAAGAGATCATCTCTTCCCCATTTAATGGATTTCAGCCCTTTATCAAAAATCAGCTGACCACAGGTTGATAGATCTATTTCTGGGTTCTCAATTCTGTTCCACTGGTCTATGTGTCTGTCATTGTACTGATACCAGACTGTTTTGACTACTGTGGCTGTAGAGTAGGTTTTGAGATCCAGCAGTGTGAGACCTCCTACTTTATTCTTGTTCTTCAATAGTGCTTTGCTTATCTGAGGTCTCTTTCCTTTCTACATAAAATTAGTGATTAGTTTTTTCATATCCTCAAAGAATGCTGACGGGATCTGGATCAGGATTGTATTGAATGTATAGATTGCTTTGGGTAGTACTGACATTTTCACAATGTTCAATCTTCCTATCCACAAACATGGTATGTTTTTCCATTTATGTAAATCATTTCTACTTCAAGAAATAGTGTTTTGTAGTTTTCTTTGTTCAGGTCTTTTTGTCCCTAGTGAGATTTATTCCCAAGTATTTAATTTTTTCGTAGCTATTGTGAATGGTATTGATTTCCTTATTTCCTTTTCAGCAATCTCTTTGCTGGTGTAGAAGAATCCAATTGATTTTTGGATGTTGATCTTATATCCTGCCATGATGCTAAATCTGTTAGTTCCAGTAGTTTTTCTGCTGAGTCTCTTGGATTTTCTGGGTATAGGATCATATCATCAGCAAATAGGGATATTTTGACTTCTTCCTTACCAATTTGGATGCCTTTGATTTCCCTTTCTTGCCTTATTGCCCTGGCTAGGACTTCCAATACGATGTTGAATAGAAGTGGTGATAGAGGGCATCCTTGTCTGGTTACTGTTTGCAAGGGGAACGGTTGCAGTCTCTCTTCATTGAGAATAATGTTGGCTGTTGGTTTTCATATATGCCCTTTATTATGTTGAGGAATGTCCTGTCTATTCTTATTTTGCTGAGAGTTTTTATCAGGAATGGGTGTTGCATTTTATCAAATGCCTTTTTTTGCATTGATTGATATGATCATGTGGTTCTTTTCCTTTGTTTTATTTATATGACAGATGACACTGATTGTTTTTCTAATGTTGAACCATCCTTGCATATCTGGTATGAACCCTACTTGAGCATAATGTATTATTTTTTTGATATGTTGTTGGAGTCTATTGGCTAGGATTTTGTTGAAGATTTTTGCATCTATATTCATTAGGGATATGGGTCTGTAGTCTTCCTTTTTAGTGATGTGTTTGCCTGGGCTCCAAAGGATTTTCAAGGCTGTAATTTTTATGGAAGGAGCTCTGGTGGTATAGTGCCTAAAGCATCTGACTGCTAAGTAGAAGGTTGGCGGTTCAAACCCACCAGCCACTCCACAAAAGGAAGATGGGGCAACCTACTTCTGTAAAGATTACTGCCTTGGAAACCTGATGGGGGTCGCTATGAGTTGGAATTGACTTGATAGCAATGAATTTGGTTTAGAATCTTTATGGAAGCAGACCACCTCATCTTTCTCCCATGGAGTGTGGCTGGTAGGTTTGAACCATTGACCTTTTTGATTAGCAGCTGCACACTTAACTGTTGTGCCACCAGGGCTCCTTGGAAATTTTCTACAGCCCCCAAAACAAGAATTGGACCATCAGAGATCTGATGAGATGCATCCTCTGATTTTGAGGGGCTGGTCAATCAGGCAGTTGAGAAGAGAGCAGTCAGATCTTTCCTAGGGAAGTCAACCACCTGCCTCCAAATGCCTCTAGAACCATGAGTGATTCGCTTTCACCTGGGCACGGCTGGCCAATTAGCTGCAAATAAAATTGAGTTGGCACCACTCAGCCTCTGACTAAAATGGAAAATTCTGGTCTCATTAGGTCTTGTGCCACTGACTTCCCTGCCCTCGAGAAAGGGATTTATCCACAATGTTGATACCATTAGTACCTCCTTCTAATGGCAAAACTGAAAGTACAGGTGTCTTGGCCTGACAAGCCAAACCTCAGGCCTCCAAGGAACAGCTGGTTTGAAAAAGAAATAAGAATTCCTTTAATGAAAGAACTAGATGTTTTCCTGTGTATATTCTCAACGACAACAGAATATTTTTTTTATAGTGCATCATAATAAACTACTTGAATGTTGTTCTTTTTACCTTAGATGTTGCCAAAGATACTTCAAGTTACAAAATGACAACAGATACAGGTCAAGTATCCTGGCCAAGCTGATGCAGTCATCGGAGGCCCATTTTCTTGTAAAGCTTCTCCTTCTTGAATTCTGCACATTCAACTAGACCTTCCTAGGGCCTTTTGTACTAGTGCCCACACCAGAGACAAAGAAAATATATCCTGGAAAAAGACCATTAACTGAGTGGAGCCACGGAGTATTCTGTATTGAACATTCCTTACCAAGTTCATCCAGCAGCTCCTGAGATGGCGGTGGTAGCTCATCAATGTGATGCTGGGAGATGGTTTCTACTAGTTCTTGAAGAAGATAAAGGGAAATGACTTAACATTTCCTGGCCCTGAACTGGATTTTCTAGGCTCCCACAAGGATGTGACTTAGGATTTCTCAGTGATGAAACAAACTAAGGGAGGAGGAAACCTCTTACATAAGAGCCTTAGTGGAGATCTTCTAATGTGGGAATGGCCTTCACTCACTCTTTTGCCCCAAACCCTGTCCTAAATCACCCCTTACTCCAGTACTGCTTGATTTGTGCCCCTCTCTCCCAAAGGAGAGCTGGGGTAGGTGAGGCAGGAGTTCCTATGAAGAGGCTCATGGCTCAATCTGACCAGGCTGCTAAGGGGATACAGAAGCACTGGACCAAGCAAAATGAATAAAACCACAAACTAAGGGGGTCGTACTCTGTAGATTATCAGGGAGGTATTGCAAGGAGCAATCATACTTGGGACCTTCCCTCAGTGCTCAGTTATAACATTAACCAAACTCCCTCAACATAATTCATAAAATCTCTATTCCTAAGGGACATTCTAAGAGTTGTCCTAAAGACATAAGATGTTAAAATTAATGTAGTAAAGGCAATATGCCTCAAGAGTTGTTAATACCCTCATTCCCTCTGACTTGAAAACTGTCTTCTAGGAAAGGGTCAGAGGTGCAGAAAAAAATCTATATACAAAGAGCCAAAATTGGAAAACAACATTAATCTTCACAATAGATATGGTTAAGTGAATATGTAAAACAGACTATCATGTAGCCATTACATATATTTATGAATAAATTTTAATGTTAATGAAAATCCTCAAAATATAAAACCAAGGGGGAAAATGCAGGCTAAAACTTATATACAATATGATCTCAACTATGTTCAAATATATATAGTTTTATACCCTTCTAAAAATATGAAAAGATAAGCACCAAAACAGTATATGAGGTTAAAAATTGGTGGCAAGGTTAAAAGGTGGTTTTTATTTTCTTTTTCAAACTCTTCTTTATTCTCTAAGTTTTATTTACAATGAATGTGTTTTACTTTTATAAGCAGTGGAAAAACAGCATTTTTGTTTTCATCTAATGTCAAAGATGAGACCAAGGCTCCCTTAATGTGGCTTACTATGAGGGAGTTCCTACTACGAGGGAGCTCCTACTGTGAGGGAGCTCCTACTACCAGGGAGCTCCTACTACCAGGGAGCTCCTACTATCAGGAAGTTCTTACTATTAAGAAGTTCTTTTTTGATAATAACTGCTGGGTACCTTTGGGCAGGCTCCTTCTCTGGGTGGTGGGGAGTGATATGCCAGGTGCCTTAGCCATGCCTGAGGAACCAGGCCCAGTAAACGCAGACAACTTGTTCTATAAGACAGAAACATGGTAACTGACATGTGTACTGAGCTAACAAGGCACGAGCAGCTCATCATTTCCAAGAAGAAGTTGACATATTATCTATGGAAGAAGTAATTTGTAGATGAAGTTAAACTTTTGTTCCCATGTTCCTCCTTGGGCAACCCTTCCCACTCCTCTTTGCCTCCTTAGCACTCAGAACTCACCTCTGTCTTGCAGCAGACCTTTCTCACTAGGTGGTGAGCTCCTTGGGAGCGGGGACTTTCTTATTCCAGAATGCCTGGAATGGTGCCTTACACTTAGAACCTGTCCAATTAACAGTTTGCTGAATGAAAGCTCAGAATTCTTGTTATCTCCCTACTTAAAGGTGATACTTTTTGTGAGCCAAATGCCCAAGAAAGTTGTCAATCACTTCTTTTCACTGAGGGTGAAAACAAGTAATCAATTTCTCTATTGAGTGGTCAGTCAACAAGTTTTTAATGAGCAGTACCAAGTAAGGAACTTGTAGCCTTCTTGAAGAGGCTAAGGAGATGAAATACGATGGAGTGACGAGGGGCAGGGAGAGGAGGTGAAGCAGGAAAAGGGAAGAGGTAGTATATGCAACTGGGTGTTTTTACTGCAGACAAAGGGAGCTCTGGTAGCATAGTGCCTAAGACACTTGACTGCTAACCAGAAGGCTGGCAGTTCAAACCCACCAGCCACTTCTCGGAAGGAAGGTTGGGCAATCTACTTCCGTAGTGATACCGCCTTGGAAACCCAAGGAGGGGTTGCTATGAGTTGGGTCCGACTCGACAGCACATAACAACAACAACAACAACACTGTAGACAATGATACATACCATTAACCAGGGGGTGTTTCAAGGAGGAGGCAGGGTTTATGCCTCCTCAGGTATGTAGATTATGGTTAGAGAGAAAGAATAACACAGATGAAGGTAGCATCATGAACTACGGCACACGAGTTAGCTCTTTAGAGACACTGCCAAACATTATCTCTGGGGGAAAATAAAATAGCACCAAAAAACTAGGATCCATCCCACAAAATAGACTCAGAAAAGGAGCCTTGGGGAAGCCTGGAAAGGATGCAGTCTTGTTCTTTGCACTCTTTGTTCAGTGGAGAAGTTCTGGGCTAACCCCCTGGGTGTGTGATGAAGATTTTATGTACTTACGAGCCCAGTCCTTCTTGAAGGGGGTGTTTCAGGGGAAGTAAGGAGGGACTCCAGGATCCTCACTTTCTCCTGGACACTTGTAAATTTATCAGATGAGGTTTCAATGAGCTCTTGACTGTTCCGGTGAGCAGCAGACTCTGTTGTAGCTTGAAATGTGATACTTTCAAGACAATCTTTATACCGACTAGCTGATGAAGAAATGGACATGGAGCCTGTTGAAGAAAAGAGGGCAGTTCATGCCAGAAAACTTCATATTATTTAAGAAAAAACAAACTCAAAAAACAAAAAACTTCAATACCTATACCAGGGGTTTTCCAAATTGCTAATAACTGACATAACCACTGACCTGAAGCACAGCTCCTTAAGGTATAAAAAATTACTCTCTAAATTTGACCATCAAAATAAAGGAAAATTATACTGCAGTTAAAACCTTCTAACAGCCACTTAATCACCACCACCACCCCTACCTGGCTTCCCATCTCCCCTTCAGCTCTGATGAGTAAATAGTCACCAGGTCTGACTTCGCCAAGGTAGACCATGGGCAGGGGCTGTTAGTTCCTCTCCCGAAATGTTTCTCCTTCCTGTAGGTCATTACCTGGGCTGAGTGGAGTGCTAACACTAGTAGGTGCATGGTTGATTTTGGGTGTTTTACAGGAAGCTTCCTTAAAAGAGCCTTCTCGTTCATAGGAGATACTAGACAGGTCTTGAATGTCCGTCAATGATCTAAAGAATTAAGATTAGAGCACAAAGCAATTAAGAGAAGCTGTTTTGGAATCAATTTATTTCTGAGAGGTACTTTTTAAAGTGTGCTTTTGACAAATCTTTATCGGCAATAAGCCAGAATTAGAGACTCTCTTAAGGAGATACTAACTTTAAAACATACCTGAGCAGTGAAAAATACACTTTTCCATGGATGAAAGGATATGTATATGGAAAACAGACTTAATCTACTATACATATAAATATGTTATTATTATTATCACTATATTTCCTTGATTGTAAGATGGTATTAGTTATAAACTGCATCATTAATTTAGTAATAGCTTTTTGATGAAAGAAGAGGTATATTTTATGTACACATAAAAATAGGAAGAATGTAGACTCTCACAAACAAGGAAATACAATTCCAGTAAAACCAATACTGGACATAGCATCCTTAGGCAATTCTTTAGTGGCCATACATGTCTTTTTCTTTCAGTTCCTTTGGTGGCTCCTTTAAAGTCTCTTCTTGTTCACTTTCAGTACTGTAAGAGAGAAAAGTGAAAAAATTATATGAATCCCCTGTTCACAAACGTGGAAAGTGCACAAACTTGGTATAAGGGACAAGTTTACCAGCCCAGTGTGCAAGGCAGCAGAAAGGGTGTAAAGCTCAGAAGTGGAAGAGCATGGGTTCTGATCCTGAACAAATAATCTCTAAGGCTCAGCCCAGCTCTGAAATCAGCCATGGGTCTCTAACAGGGAGCAAGTTCCTGGGAGGAAATCAGCGGGGCACAGGAAGTTTGCTGGGGGACTGAGGGGCGATGGTAGATGATGTAAGGGCAAGGGGCACAGCCATGGGGGCCGTCTCAGCTGTGAAACAGCTGCCTGGCCTAGAGTACCAGGAGAGGCCAAGAGAGGACTGTGCCCAAAATTGGTCAGAAAAGAATACTGAAAACAAGCATGCCCCGTTTCTATGTTAACCATTATTTAAGAGTCAATCTTAACACTCACTGAACACTAACTATAAGCCAGGTCCCTTGCTAAATCTTTCCATTTATGTTTTCACGCTTTTAATCCTTGCAACAATCCTGTGAATGGTAGAAAGGAGAGTGTGGTTTGGTTTGAGTTGTGACTTTAGTAACACTTTTCATCAAAATGTTTCTGGTTCTCCTTCTCGGCACATAGTAGGACAGTACTTTTTGATACTCTTAATTTACATAAATAGTCACATAATTTGTTTTAACCAATGAAATGTAAGTGAAAGTGATGTGAGTCACTTGTGGGCAGAAACTTTAAGAGCCAGCACACAATTTACCATGTTTCCTTCTTCCTGCCTCAGCCATCAAGGAAGCACAAAGATGAAACCCCCTTCAGCCGGGGTCTCTGGTTGAAGGTAATACAGAGCAGAACGCCCCTAGCCAATCCATGACGGACACGACACATGATCGAGAAATAAACTTTTGTGGTTTTAAGCCACTAAAATTTGAGGGTTGCTTGTTATGTAGCAGAATCTAGCCTGTCCTGACTGATATGGCCATTTACAAGGTGTGTGAACTTAGAAAAAAATACTAAAACTCTGAATTTTGCTTTTGTCATGGGCAAAATGGAGATAACAGATGGACCTCAGAGGATTGTTGCATGGATTAAATTAGGCAATAAAACAAAATATCTGGTGTATGGTAGAAACTTAGGAAACAGTATCTTTAATTATTTTGGAAGGAAGATGGGGCAATCTACTTCCGTAGTGATACTGCCTCGGAAACCCAAGGAGGGGTCGCTATGAGTCAGGTCCGACTCGACGGCACATAACAACAACAACAACAACAACATCTTTAATTATTATACCAAACCCACTGCCATCAATTCAATTCTGATTGACAGTGACCCTTTAGGATAGAGCAGAACTACTCCATAGGTTTTTCAAGGCGGTAAATCTGTATGGAAACAGACAGCCTCATCTCCTGCAGAGTGGCTAGTAGGTTTGAACGGCCAACCTTCTGGTTAGCAGTGGAATGCTTTAACCACCATACCATCAGAGCTCCTTTAATTATGATAGATAAGGAAACTGAGGCCCAAAAAGGGGGAAAGTGAAATGAATGCTATTGTGCCAGGCACTTTACATCTATAGTTACCTTTTTAAAATAAACTTTTTTATTTTGAGGTAACTGTAGATTCACATGCAGTTGTAAAAATTAGAGATCCCATGTACTTTTTTTACCCAGTTTCCTCCAGTGGTAACATCTTCCCAAAGTATAGCGCAGTAACACAATCAGGATCCTGACACTGATACTGTCAAGACACAGAACACTTCCACACCCCAAGGAGCCTCCCAGTTGCCCTTTTACAGTTACATCCACTTCCCTCCCATCCTACTCCCTCCTTAGTCTCTGGCAGCCATGACTCTGCTCTCCATTTCTATAATTTTGTCATTTTCTGAATGTTATATAAATGAAATCATACTGTAAATAACTTTTGGGGATTACTCTTATTAGTCAGCATAATTCTCCCCAAATTTATCCAGGTTGTTTTATGTAGCAGTAGTTTGTTCCTTTTCATTACTACGTAGTATTTCATGATATACCATCCTGTGCCTAACCATTCCTCTGTTGAAGGGCATCTGGGCTGTTTCCAGTTGGGGGATATTATGAATAAAGCCACTATAAACATTCATTTACATGTTTTTGTGTGGATATAAGTCTTCATATCTGTTCTGGTTACTTAGTGCCACTCTGACAAGAATTATACCACAAATGAATGGCTTGAACAAACAGGAGTTTATTCTCTTACAGTTCGGAGGCTTTAAATCCAAGTTCAAAATGCCAGGCCCTAGGGGCTGTGTAAAAGCCCCTCGACCTTGGGCTTCAGCTCTGCCTCTTGCTCCCGGCCCACTGAAGCTAGAGACATCTCTTCACTCAGGCAGCTACTGGCTGCTGAGGCTAACAAACCCAAGGTCAACAAATAAAATGGCACAGTCCCAATGTTACCAAACCACACAGCAGGCCATTAATTCAAGTCCATTGTAAGTCCCAAGGTCGGCAGAGCATGGCACGCTGCTGAACAATGACACGGTTACACACAGGGTCCAAACATACCATAAGCTCAAAACCATTCCAAAAGCTGTTTCTTATATAAGGGAAGCAGATCATATACCCAAAGGCAGCTACTTAGCTGCTCACAGTAGATTCCACCATGGAGTTGATTACCAGTCTCATCATGGGGAATACTACATCCAGCTGCCCAGCCACTCAACCAGGCCCAGCCAACTTGACACAAATGTAACCACCACAATATCTCTGGGATAAATGCCCAGGAGTTATATTATTACTTTTGATCTCAATGTCAACATTCTTAGTAAGGATCCTTCTTTTTTTTTTTAAATTGCAATTTGGGTGAAAGTTACAGTGAAAATTCACTTTCCATACAGCAGGTCACATACACTTTGTCTCATAACATTGACTACAATTTACCACAATGCAACAACTCCCCTTCCACTTCCTCCCCATAGTTACCTCTTCCCTGTGTCCTTCCCTCCACACACTCCTGCCCCACCGAGCTGTCTTCCTGTCCATACACAGCCCTTCTATTCTCCCATGATTGTTCTCGCCAAGGAGTGTATCTACTTAATATAAATGTTCAGCTCATCTGCCTGTGTTTTGTTTGGCTGGAAGCCACAGGACTGGGTTCAATTCCAGACCTGAAGGGCAGCTAAGGGCCATATCTCAGTGGTTCTATCAGATCAGCAAACCTGGTCTTTTTTTTTTTTTTTTTTTTAATGATTTTGAGTTTTGTTCCACATTGTTCTCCCACTCTATTCAGGATCTCTGACATAGATCCCCCTCCAAGTGGTTGACAGTGCTAGCCGGGTACCATCTAGTTCTTCTGGTCTCATAGTTGTATAGGCTGAGGATCGCATGTACCAGTCACTTGGACTAATTGTTTCCAAGAATCTTTGGTTTTCTTCATTTTTCTTTGCTCTGGATGAGGAGAGACATCCATCATTGTATCTAGATGGCCGCTTGCAAGCTTTTAAGATCCCAGTCACTACTCACCAAAGCAGGATGTGGAACAATGTTCTTGTGTAGTATGTTATACCAATTGAGCTTGATGTCCCCTGCGACTATGGTCTCAAGCCCACAGGTCCAACTACTCACTCCTCTGGGTAGCTGGCTGTGCCCAAGGAGACTACAACCTTGTCCCTTGTCAACTCTACTATATACCTGGGAATTCTTTCTTAGTAAGGATTCTTATCCTTATTTCAAAGATGGGGGAAAAAAAATAGAAGGGCTTAGAATCTTTCTACATAGGATAGTAGAGTCAGGTTCTGAATACAGATAATTCATTTTTTACCATCCCTCCCAGTTCTGCTGTACAAGTCCTTACAAAGCTAAGTTGCCCTAAGCCACTTTTCTTAATATGGTGGATAATATACTTGAAGATAAAGCCAAAAAAAACTCACTGCCATTGAGTTGGAACTGACTCATAGTGACCCCTCCTTGGGTTTCCGAGGTGGTATCACTATGGAAGTAGATTGCCCAACCTTCCAGTAAGTATAGAGGTATGGGGTATTATCACCATTGAATGTTGCTTCTAGGACTCTGAAACTATAAATAATGATAGCCTATACCTTCGTATGGGAGCTCTGGTAGCATAATGGCTAAGACACTTGCCTGCTAACCAGACGGCTGGCGGTTCAAACCCACCAGCCACTCCTCGGAAGGAAGGTTGGGCAATCCTACTTCCGTAGTGATACT
>NW_006922421.1:598808-646577 GCF_000298275.1 Orycteropus afer afer
CCTCGGAAGGAAGGTTGGGCAATCCTACTTCCGTAGTGATACTGCCTTGGAAACCCAAGGAGGGGTCGCTATGAGTCGGGTTTGACTCAACGGCAAACAACAACAACAACATACCTTCGTATGGGTTGGAACTGAAGTTTGGACAAAATCTCATCATTCTTTCCAAGGATTCTTCCCGTCATTTGGAAACTTTCCTCACCTGAAAGAATAAAATAAATTTAATTTTTATACTGAATTTTTACCTACCATATTATTATTTTCATTTCCTAGAATTTCCATTGGTCTGGTCCTAGAATGAGAAATAATCTGGATAAACAAAGTGCTTCCCAGTTGGGTTTGGACTAAGTGCTATAGAAGAGGTTTTTACCCTGAAAGTTTATTTTCCTTGCTCAGAGGGGAGAACTATATTCTGACACTCAAAATACAATCAAGCCATTTACTGGCCTTTCAGTTATAACAGCACAGTTATTTCTGGAGACAAATGTTGTTTTGTCTTTTCAGGAAGGCAAACTGACCCGTTTCCTGTCAACAGACACCAGGGGGCGTTGAAAGCAAGGACTGTTTATCCATTAAAGACCATTAGCTGGGCATTCCCACAGCGCTAATGATGCCTACTGGCCATCAACTACTGCATACAGAGTCAGAGTGGGGGTGGGGTTTGAGCTCTAAGGAGCTAATTCAACTGTCTTCTGTTTTCCTTGGCATCAAGCATCTGAAGCTCTTCCTCTCTGTTTCCCTAAGATGCTTTGCAGACCTCCAGTTAGACGGGGCCAGGATCCACTTTCCTTCCCATCCTTGTGCTGCCCTGCTTTCTAGAGAAGGGGCAGGTAGAGCAGCCTGCCCAGTTTCCACTGCCCAGGACCCTCTCTCCTACATTACTTAGGCCCAGGCAGTCTACTGAGCACTAGGAAAGCTCACAGGACAGAGTGACCTTCAGCTAGTACCAAGAGCTCAGAACCCCACCAGCAGAGAGGCCTTTGGGGTTCCCCTTCCTTTGACCCTCTTTTAAAAAGCAAAATACCTAGAAAGCATAAACTAAGCACAATTTTGCACTGGACGGGAACTGAGAGATTTTTAGCATCTGGCCCCCTCCTCTACTTTATGGAAGGGGAGGGGAAGGGAGAGAGGGAAGGGGAGGGGAAGGGAGGACCCTGGGGTGAACTGACTACTCAAGATCATGTAGAAAATATCCATGGACCTGGAGCCTTGTGTGCTTCTCAGGGGCCCCCTGGTGTGGAGGGGGATACCACAGTCCGGGGTGGAAAGCAGAGCAGAGAAGGGCTGAAAGAAGACTAGAAAGCAGAAGCTTTTCGTGTGCTTCAGACATCGGTCAGACTGGCCCTAGTGTTCTGATCCCGCTGCCCTACAACTTCCCCACCCCACCTAACGCTCCTCCATACGCTAGCAAAGGGGCCAATACAGGTCAGGCCCACATAGAAGGTGATCATGGGCAGAGGTTCACTGAAGAGGTGGGTGGCCCAAGACCCAGGTCTGGAGACTTCTAATACATATTATCCTTGGAATTTAATTGTTCACGTAAAAGCTGACAGTTTGCTAAATGTTCCTCACTCTGGTGGGGGCCTGAATCAGGTGAGAGCTGGAAGCCAGGGAGTGTAGAACAGGAGGAAAAGAATAAGTTTAGGACCCTCCCTGGGTCCAGAGTAGTGAGCCACGGCTGTGGACAGTGACATGGCTCGGTGGTGGATAATTCAGGACTTTAGTAACAAAACCAAGAGTTCACTTATATCTTGTCTTGTGCTACAGCCCTGGCTCTGATCCAAAGTTAACTTATTATGAGACTGAAAGCAGCTACTAATATATATAGAACCCAAGGCCTCCCAAGGGCTGGCCATAATGCTGTACCTGCTGCACTGCTGGCTATCGTTAACTCTACTAAGATGCTAAGCAAGCAGAGGAAAATGATGGTGAAACTCCGCCTTCCAGAGCAGGGAAAGACATGGGACCTAGTTCTAGTTTCTATTCTGTCAATAATAAGCTATGTGATTTAAGTAAATCCCTCAGGTCAGTTCAGCAAAAATAAATGAGCAAAGAGCCTGGAATCTAGTGGGAAACAGGAGGTAAAGAAAAGTCACCACTATAATTTATGCTATAAAATACAAGGGGAGGTCTACGTCACATGATAGATGTCATGAAGCTGGTGAGGAGGAAGGGATTCAATCTGTGGGGTAATCACTGAGCCTTGGTTTTCTCATCTGTAAAATCAAAGGTTTTCTCTTAGGACTCTTCCATTTCTAAATATCCACGATCTGACAGAAAGTGAAGGCAAGTGATTCTCAAAGGAATCTGCCTTAAAGGTTTATTACCAGAGCCATGAGGTTGAGCAAGTGCACCTTGTATTCCTCCTGAGGCCTCTTCTATGGGACTTGAGGTCTACAAAAGAATGAAAGAAGATCAAAGAAAGGAGGTTCATTGGAGGCAGACATATCATCAAAAAGTGGAGAAAATTTCTTAGTACTCTTAAACCTTGAAAATCTACACACTGTACCTGCATCTTTTACAAAAAAAAAAAAAGAAGAAATTTTCACCACAAACAATAAGTATTTATTTGTACTACATTCTCCCCATCCCATAAAACAAGCCTTCCTCCCATTTTGAGGACCTTTCCCCTCTTCAAATCATTATCCTCTCCTCGTCCCAAACTTCTACCAAAAATGTTTTGATCAAAGATTCCATAAAAGAATCATGATCAAAAGGGAGGGGGGAGATGCAGAACAGAATTTTAAATTATCATGGAATCCAGACTTTCTGGATCCATTGAGGCTGGATGAAGCCCCAAAACTATTGCCCTGAGATAATCTTTAAATCTTAAAACAAAAATACCCCCTGAAGTTTTCTTAAAACCAAACAACAGTTTAGCTTAACTAATAAAGAATGTCTGCCTTGAGCACTGTGGTCTTTTAAGAACTATCTATATGAGTTCAAACAGCAACTCTTTAAAAGAGTAAATAGGAAACTCAGGGGATAGTGACTTTATGTTAATGAGGGAGGAATAATTTGGAAAGGGAGGGTGAGAATGGTTGCACAACTTGAAGAATGTCATCAATGTCTCTGAATTGTACTTGTAGAAAGTGTTGAGTATGTTCTGCTATGTATATTCTCAACAACAACAATAAACTAAATTTTAAAAATAAGTCTTGGTTCTTGGAGCTTTATCAGAATAGCCAAAAAGGTTGAAAAGATGGCCCAGTCTGCAGAACTAACCTGTGGGGCAGCGGTTCCTTCAGGAGGGGGGCAGTGACTGGAAGGGAGCATGAGGGGGGCTTTGGAGGACTGGGAATGTTGTTTCAAGGAGTCCTGGTGATGCGGTAGTTAAAACACTCAACTGCCAGTGGAAAGAAAGGTCGGCAGCTCAAACCCACCAAACTTTCTCTGTGGAAGAAAGACGTGGCAGTCTCCTTCCATAAAGATGACAGCCTTGGAAATCCTATGGGGCAGTTCTACTCTGTCCTGTAGGGTTGCTGTGAGTCAGAATCGACTTGATAGCAGTAAGAAAGATGTTTCTTGATCTCGGTTTACATGGTTACATGGTTGGGTTCAGTTTTGGGAAACTCCTTGAGCTGTACACTTAAGATCCATTCACTTTTCACTATGTTAAACTTTAATAAAGAAGATTTTCTTAATGGCCTGGGCTGCTCACAGTAAAATAATGTTTAAAGGGTTGTTAATAATGGAAAACTGCTCTGACGGTTTGCAGAAGCACAGGCAAGTGGAAATTATACATTGGGATACATCAGTTTGTTGTTGTTGTTATTTGCCGTCGAATACATCACTAGATTCTTCTTATTCAGCCAAATGCTGCAATTGACATTTACAATCCCCCTTTCCTCCACCACATCTTCCATGTTGGTAAAAGACCTTAACAGGGTGGCAGGTTATAGGGGAGAGGAGGCAATTATATAAGTAAATAGGAAAATCTAATGAGTCTGGTGGAACCGCTGAGACTATCGCCCCCAGCTGCCCTTCAGGTCTGGAATTGAACCCACACCTGTGGTTTCCAGCCAAACAAAAGACAGGCATATGAGTTGAAAATTTACCTCAAGTAGATACACTCCTTGGAGAGAACAATCATGGGAGAAACAAGGGCTGCTTATGCACAGGGAGGCAGCTCAGGGGGCAGGAGTGCATGGAGGGATGGACAGAGGGAAGAAGTAACTATGGAGAGGAAGTGGGAGGGGAGCTATTGCATTGTGGTAAATTGTGGTCAATGTCATGAGACAAAGTGTATGTGAACTGCTATATGGAAAGTGAATTTGCTCTTTAAATTTTCACCCAAATCACAATTTAAAAAATAATAAGAAAGAAAGAAAGAAAAGAAAATCTAATGAATTCTATTTTGCAAATAAAAATACTCTGTGGAAGAAGGTTCTTGCAAAAGTGAGGAGAGATGCTGGAGAAAGGCTGGAGTACTGGACGGTCTCAGATTGGGGGCTGAACCCTTGGTTCCAGTCCCAGTGGCTCTCCCACCACCAAACCTTGGCAACTCTGCATCAACGCCCTATGATGCCAGGTTTTCACCCAGAAGAATACTGTTCACCCACAAGACTACCAGAAACCTTCTCTTCCCCACAGGGAGGATATGTGAATTAAGCAACATGAATAAAAGTTGTTTTTTGTTTTTTAAAAAAGTACAGAGTTCTTACAAATGTAGGACCACAATTTTAGGACAAACTGCACATGACCATTCTTTCTCTCTCTCTTTTTTTTTTTGACCACTCCTTAAAAATCTATTTCTCCGATGGCTCATCAAAACATATGTAAAACCACAGATCCAAACCCATCAAATTGATTCCAACTCATAGTGACCTGTTAGGACAGAATAGAAATGCCCCATAGAGTTTCCAAGGATGTAAATTTTTATGGAAGCAGACTGCCTCATCTTTTTCCTGTGGAGCAGCTGGTGGGTTTGAACTGCCAACCATATGGTTAGTAGTCAAATGGTTTAACCACAATGCCACCACAGCTCCTTGAAACCACGAGTGAACGAACATTATACTTTTGTATGTGCAAACTATTTTTCTCAATAAAAATGATTCAAAAAGGAAAAAGGCAATGGAGAAAGCAGAAAACATACTTTACCCTGAACTGTGATGATTTTACCTCTAGAGCTAAGTTTTCTTGACCAGTTGAGGAGTAAAAACCATCATACTCTGGAGTTAAAAACTCATCTGTTATGTCCTCAGAAGACTCTGATGAACAAGTTGATCGCACACACTGATCCTATTAATAACGTAAGAAATCACTCTTAAGCTGCCATTGGTCATGAACAAGCCCCTTTATAGTTGGACACAGTATTAATAACCACATTATCTAAAATTACCCAGCAATCACTGTGGCACTCTTCCTAGCTAGCTCTCCCTGTTTGCCCATCTAACTCCGCTCATCTTCCTGGAAGCCCATGGGGAGAAAGTGAGACATTCTGAGTCCAGTGTAGGAATAAGTAGGGGTCAGGTGACTTCTCTACTCTAAGAGACTAAGTGAGGAGAAAGGCCACAGTGATGTAAAACATTTGGAAGTGCACAGGGTCATGGCTGCACAGTATGGTTAATGTAATGAATATCACTGAAGTGTGCCCTTAAAAATGGTTAAAATGGCAAAGTTTTAGTTATATATATATTATACACTAAAAAAGATAAAAGCTCTACCCAGTTTAAGCTGGGGACTGAAATGAAACACCTGTCTCTCCAGGGTGTAGACGGAGTCCACATGTCGGCATCATGCTCCCAATCTGGATGCTGAGGAGGCTCAGAATTTGGCAGTCCCTCAAGTAGTCCCCATTTAGAGGCAAATGAAGGAGGATGATTTAGAAATAGTGATGTAATCTCAATAATGAAAAGAAAATTAAAAAGCAGTACTTCTTCCTTCACATCTCTGCTCAACCCTTTCCTTTTCTGGCCTGATCATCACCTAGCCAGATGACTGGCTTCCCTCCTCACCTTCAGCCATCCCTCTACAAAAGTTTTATGACTCAGTTCCTTGGACACTGCTTTTGCCACACATTTGCCCTGCCTGCATAGTTAACAGGCACTACACCCTTTACTTCTCACAATAAACTGAACTTTCTCGGAAAGCCCGGCCTCCCTCTTCGTGTATGCACTTCCCTGACTAGACCTGCTTCTCCAGCCAAGCAAGTAAGTATGCTTCTTGTGGGCATGCTCCCCCTGCCCTCACGTGAGAGGAAGAATAAACTGTCCTCACGGAGGATACTATGTTCTTCAAAAGACCTCTAATTATATCACAATTACATATGTATGTTTTATTCTCAGTAGTAACTGTTTTTATTCTTTAAATGACTATGGCCTGATGTCAATGACAATAAAAAATTTTAGTTCCTTAATCTGGCTGGACTGGGGCCCAACTCCATGCTTCAAGGTTAGTCAATGACAATAAAAAAAACTTTAGTTCCTTTATGTAGCTGGACTGGGGCTGACTCCATGCTTCAAGGGTGTGTTAAACCCCTGAAGCAAGGCGGTAACCTTGGTACAAATGCTAGGGAATGACTGGCCCTCACAAATCATGCTGAGGGGCAGTTGTCAGGCGTGAGCACATCCCTTCACCTGAGTCTTGAGAGCTTCACCTCAACTGGGTCTCAGAGTACGTTTTGACGAAAGCACTGTCATCACAACCCTGGCTTTGCTTTTCCATTCATCCAATATGACCTCAGGCACCTGCTAGGCCATGAGCTTTGGTAACTAATCTCACACTGGGCTTTAAGAGTTGGCCTTACCTACCCTACTAGAAAATAAGCTCAAGGGCAAGAGCTGAATCTGACCCTCGTCTGTGTTCTCCAAGCCCCAACATATAAAACACACTGAGTTGAACTCATGCAAAAGGTATTAGGCACTATATGACTACGAAACCAGAAGAACTAGATGGTGCCTGGCTACCACTGTCAACCACTTGGAAGGGGATCTATGTAGGAGATCCTGGATAAAGTAGGAGAACGATGTGGAACAAAACTCAAAATCATTTGGAAAAAAAAAAAAGGGGGGAGGGGGAGACTAGGTTCGCGGTCTGATAGAGCCTGACGGAACCACTGAGACTATGGCCCCAACTGTCCTTCAGGTCTGGAACTGAACCCACACCTGTGGCTTCCAGCCAAACAAAAGACAGGCATATGAGGTGAATATTTATATGAGGTAGATACACTCCTTGGAGAGAACAACCATGGCAGAATAGAAGGGCTGTGTATAGACAGGGAGACAGCTCAAGGGGCAGGAGTGCATGGAGGGAAGGACACAGGGAAGCGGTAACTATAGGGAAGAAGTGGAAGGGGAATTGCTGATTGTGGTAAACTGTAGTCAATGTTATAAGAAACAGTGTATGTGAACTGCTATATGGAAAATGAATTTGCTCTGTAAACTTTCACCCAAATCACAATTAAAAAAAAAAAAAAAAGGTATTAGGTACTGGAGGAAGATGGCTTTATTCATATCAGAAACAAGAAGGCACATGCTCCACCCAAAAAGAACTACTGTAGATATGATTTAGCGTCATAACGCTAACAACAAGTCAGTTCTACTTTCTCAGGTCCTTGGGGTCAACGGGGCTCTCCAGGACATGTTACTTACGCTGCAAGGTTTCTCGATGGCCACAGATGCATCAGACATTGCTTGAAAGGCCCCACTATGTGTTGGCTGCTCACTCTTTCCAAGGGACAGCTGCCTGGCACCTAACAAGTATAACACAACCAGGGCCAAAGTCACTCGGTGATACTCCCTGGAAGGGGCAAAAGGTGGCATGAGAGAAGAGAAGGGTGTGTATTCTGCTAAGGGTGACCAGGTCCCACATGTTGGTTAGGTCTGGAGAGTGGAGACTTAGTTTGGTCGCTCCCAAAATACAGCCTTTGGTCATCGACTTTTTTTCTACTCATTCAAGAGGGATGTTTGACAAGGAACAGATTCTAAATACCAAAAATACCCAAGGCAACAAATTTTCTGCCTAAGACAAATGATCACATTAGATGTTTCCTCCTTTGGCCCTGAGAGCAGACAAATTACCAGGTGGAAATACACAGCCTACGGTTTTTACCTCTAACTGTATGGTGATGATGATGCATGTCATTTGACTGTGGGCTGGTCTGGCATGGGGTCTCTGGGAGCCAGTGGATGTATGTCCAACTTAAAATGCAATGCAAAGGAGTGGTGCCCTAGGTAAGAAAAGTTCAATTCCTTGCCAGGTTAGACCCAGGACCAGGACCCAGGACTGTATATGGAGATTGTTTCATTTTCTTTCGACAAGTGGGAAAGGGAAGAGGACCAAGAAAAGGAAATATGCCAGAGGTTGACTTATTTTTGAAAGCTGATGACTACACAGAGCTCACCTATCCCGATTCCCACAAGTGAACTTACTGGTGAAGCTCCGAGGCCCCGGCTGCCCCCCAGGCTGGCCAGTGTTGTCCGTTTTGTCACGCTTACTGTTCCTTCCTGGCTTGTCGTTTTCCCCGGGACACTCTAGTGCTTGTTGCCAGTCCACGTTCTCAAGGTCCTGAGCTGGGGGCTGCAGCAAGCTAAGGGGCTGGCTTTCAGCCTCACCCTCTGAAGCCCAGCTACTCTGAGGATGCCACGGAGGTACTGTGAGCTGCCCAGCAGCTGCTTTCTCGGCCATTTCTTTCACTTCCGCTGAGCACAAGAAAAAGCAGCATTTAAAACATCATGGTGTACATTGGGGGGAGGGGGTTCCAATTCCTAAGGAGTGATGTAATACTGTTACAGCTCAGATCATCACAATAACTGCCTTTCTATGGTCACAGCATCCTTCACTGGCCCTGTTTGGCTTGACAGGAGAACTGATGACAGAGCCAGGGAAGGGCAAAATTTCAGTCTGTTTCTTAAACAACAGTCCTTGTTGCTGAATTCCAGACTGGAAGGCAGCAGAAAAGTTAGATGGACCCTCTTGCTATGGAGATTTTACAAGGAAATTACATTTGAAGTCTCCAGTCTGTAGTGACAAGCAGAAAGGATTCTAAGGTTATCTATCCTTTCTAGGCTGTACTGAACTCATATTTTGGGAGGGTATGTGTTTATATGTGTGTTTTCATTCCAAATGTTCTACACTCCTGCTACTGTCACTTAGCACTAGACGCTGCATCCTTTCATACCTGACATGATGAGACTGATACAGAAGGATAATGTCCACAGGATATGCTAAAGTAACACCACATGCTATGTATTATATATTCTTGGTCTACTATACTTGCTATGTAATATACATATATATACACTATAAATAGGAGCTCTGGTAGCTTAGTGCCCAAGGCATTTGACTACTAACCAGAAGGCTGGCGGTTCAAACTCACCAGCCACTCCTCAGAAGGAAGGTTGGGCAATCTACTTCCATAGAGATAGCACCTTGGAAACCCAAGAAGGGGTCACTATGAGTCAGATCTGACTCCATGGCAGTGAGTGTGTTTTTTCGTTGTTGTTGTTGTTTATACTATAAATATTTCCTCTAAAGTCTAGAACAAAAAAAAGCATTTCCCTTCTGTAGTCTATCAGGAGACAGAAGTTAGCAATATACCTTAAATTTAATTTTTTCTAACAAAAATTTATACTTACATTTCCATTTTAAATGTACCTCTTCATCTTCATGGTTTCTTGATTTTGGATTACAGATTTTAGAAGACACAGATTCCATACTGATCCTAAATTGCATAAGTGTTTTGGGTAGAAGTGGGGAGCAGACAGACACAAACACATCAGTATGCTCACATTTCTGATACAGTGCTGGGTCCACAATCCTACCCAGAAGAACTGCCTCCTACTCCCTGAGTCATTCCTGGGTTGCACTGACTTGTGCCCACCACAAGAGGGCCCCAGACACTCCCAACGTTCAGGACGCAAAGCTCCTTCCTTACCTGGTAGAGTCCTGAACACTGCTGGGTGATCTCAGATGTCCCTGCAGGTGGCTTGACACCGTGAAGAGCGCACTGTTTCGCTGGGTGACTTTGGCCGGGACACTGGACTCTCTAGGCTTTCCCTGACTAAGAAATGAAAGGCCTGGGCTTGAAGGTCTCTAAGGTTTACTCAGTTACCAAGTACAGATGCATGATTCTAAAAATGTTCATAGGACATCTTCAGAGGTAGAGGAAACACACATTTAAAACAATTTCACAGGACAGATTCCTGGTCCCTGGGCTGTTACTGTCCCTGAAGGCCATAGAACCCAGGTGATGGTTAAGTAACTGTTTCTGCCCTTCTCTCAGAAATCTCTGGGAGTAGGCCCCCACAAATCAGTGCTAACACAGTAGCTAACATTGTAAAGATGGCCTCCAGGCATTGGTGATTCAAAAGAACACTCGGAGGCCTTTAGCCTAACTTCAATGAGTCAGGGATCTGGCCTCCTCCTAGCTAGCTGTCTGACTCTGACAAGCCTTTACTCTCTGGGTTTTGGTTTCCTCATCTGCAAAATAAAGGCATCTTTTTCTCTCTAAATATTCCATTAAATTTTGTTGTTCTTATTAGATGTTATTGGGTCCATTTTGACTCATACTGATCCCTTATGACAGAGCAGAACTTCTCCAGAGTTTTCTGGGTCATAATCTTCACAGAAGCAGAGTGCCAAGGTCTTTTCTCCTGTGGAGATGCCAGGTGGGTTCTGTCAACCTTTGGGTTAGCAGCCGAGCGCTTAATTGTTGTGCCACCAGAGTTCTTATATATGTATTTGGAAAAAAAAAAAAACCCACTGCCATGGAGTTGGATCTGACTCACAGCGACCCCTCCTTGGGTTTCTGAGGCAGTATCACTAAGGAAGTAGATTGCCCAACCTTTCTTCCCAGGAGTGGCTGGTGGATTTGAACTGCCAGCCTCTGGTTAGCAGTCAAATGCCTTAGGCACTACACTAGCACCTACTAAACCAATTCTTCAAAAATGTATGATCTGTGGCATATATATGTATCAATTACCTAAAATGCCCTACTTCCCAGCCAGGTTGTAAACAGACTGTTGAATCAGAGAGGTCAGATCTGAGGGGCTTCTTTTTTAAAGAGCAATTTGGCAACGTCAATTAAAGAGTCCTGAAATTGTATATACCCTTTGGCCTAGCAATTCTACTTGTGGAAATCTATCCTAAGGATATAATCCAAAATGCAGAAAAAGCTATAGTCACTGCATGCAGCCTTGCTCATAATAGGAAAAAAGAATGAAACAACCTGGTATTCAATAATGGGGAGAATCCAACAGTTTGAAAATACGTTTACAGGGTGTTCTTAATAACATGTAATGATGCTCGTGTTCTAATGAAAACTGAAAAGTCAGATATACAATTGCCTACATGTACATAATTAAACTTTTTATTCTTAAAATGTATACAAAAAGACTAGAAGGATAGATGGCAAAATGTGAAAACTTTTCTTTGGCTTGTGTTTTGTTCTTCTGGGAGTTGAAGGTGAAGCTGGGCAGGGGAGGCCACAACTACAAGTTCTTCTTTGTCATGGAATGGCTACAGTGTCACTTCGTCTGCTTTGATGAATGGCCTGAGTGTCAAACCCTCTGATGCCAGTGAGATGGTTCCTCACTAAGTCCCTTCATAAAAACAAAATACACTAATGGAAAGTGACTGGGCCTTGGCCTTGATGCCACTTTCATATAGTTCCCAGCATGAGGGGAACAGCATACTCATCATCAGTCTCAGGCATCATGAGCAGAAACCAAAGTTATCTTCCCTTTAGAATGGACCTCTAAGCTGTGGATTAATGCTGCCATTTCTCATTTGCTCAGAGAAAAACTAAATTTGCTATACTTAGTTTACCTTAAAAAATAATTTTAAAAATAATAATTCCCTCTATGCAAAATAAAATTGGTTTGACATAAGTTCTGAAAAACCAAGTGTAGATATAGGCTCTCCTTCCAGTGACTGGTGCTGAAACCATTCCACATCACTTCTCTGCCTGAAGTCAGAGGGCACAGGGTAACTGTGAGACTGTTCAGCTCCCCCTCCGGTCCTCCAGTCCTCCAGTCAGTGACACTTACTTTGAGCAGCTCTGGTTTTCAAACTTTGGTTGCTGGAGGCCAGTCAAATGGAATACCTGGCATTTCTAAGGAAAACAATCTGGGCAATTTGGGAAAGGCAAGCTGTTTTGCTTTTGACAGTTGATGTGTTCTGTCTGATCAACCTCACAGCCACTTTATCTTTGATAAGCTTTCAGCACACTGCTCTTCTCTGCTCATTTAACTGAGAGGATCTGCCAAGACCTGTTTCTATATGACTTTTCTTCATTCCTCATGAACCTACTTATCACTAGGACATCATGAAGTGGCTTCAGGGTCACATGGGAGCCCAATGGCCTGGTGACACAAAGAACAATAAAAACATGTAACCTACCTATTGATATCTGGGTTCCTGCTTCTGTCCAAATTGTTCTTGGCTCCTTGAGTAGAGTGAAACTGTTCACCGGTGTTCTGTTTTCCAGAGCCACAGAGAGTTGGCAGCTTAAAAAGCAGTAAACATGTGTCAGTGCTTTGAAGAGAGAGTTCTTCTCCTCACTCCATCCTCACAGCCATTCTTGCTAAACGTGCAGAAATAATCACACTTTTCAAAATGAATCCCCTTGGCATGTTTCCTATGTAGGAATTAATCTCTTAGCTGGAGTCTTTCACCCAGAAATGGTGGTCCCTGGGAACCCAGTCCAGAAACAATGCAAGTGAAGAATGACTTTGTGCAGACAAAATAGACATCAACAATTTAAAAACTTAAGGGCTGAGTTTCTTGCACAATATGTCCAACTTCTAACACTACAGAGCAAATTTTTTAAAATTTTACTACTAAAATGCTTCATAGTAAAATAAATTTTTAGATTAAAAAAAAAAAAATCAATAAACTTTTCCGAGCACTCTTTCCCTATATGATTCTTAAGGCAGCAGAGCTTCATGGCAGGAGTCCTGGACCCTGGGTTCTAGTCTAAGACTTCCTCAGACTAACTTAGGAGAGTCTAGTGTGTCAGTGTCCTCCATCCATAAAATGGGGACAATAATATCTGCACAAATCTACCAGTGGGGATGCTATGAAAATAAATGAAGGCCATCATGATACTTTGAAATAGTTGTTGTTATGTGCCGTCGAGTCGTCTCCGACTCATAGTGACCCCTCCTTGGGTTTCCGAGGCAGTATCTCTATGGAAGTAGATTGCCGAACCTTCCTTCTGAGGAGTGAAATAGTATAAATAGTATAAACTAAAAATATTGAAGGTGATGCTCTTAATCAAAAAAGAGCCTTTTGGGTCTGCTTATTCCAATTGTAACATAATTATGACAAACTCAGTTAATTATATTCCCTAGCCTGCAATAAATTAAGGCAATAAAGGTGGGATTTGGGGAGGTGGCAAGGCATCTAGAAGTGAGAAGAAGCGTAAAAACCATCACAAGTTCCCCAAAGCATGAGTGCAGAGGGCTCCGTGGGGGGCAGATGCCTTGCAGCAGGAGCGGAAGACAGCTCTGTGTCAGGAGAGTCAGAAAAATGTAACTGTCACCAAGGAAAGCTTAGGATATATTTACAATATATTCAACAGAGCTTTTAGAATAAAAGGAAGTTGACAATATGGCTTCATTCAAAATGACTACAATTTTCAGAATTGAGAAGTTAGAGAAATAAATTTCAATTGTCAGAAAAATTCACTTAAGTAGAAATACCATATTCTCTGATGATGTTAGAAAAACAGTAGAGTTTTTAAAGAAAAGATGAATGTTCTATACATAGTCATGTTGTGTTGTTGTTATGTGCCATCAAGTCAGACCCGACCCATAGCAACCCCTCCTTGGGTTTCCGAGGCAGTATCACTACGGAAGTAGATTGCTCCATCTTCCTTCCGAGGAGTAGCTGGTGGGTTTGAACCGCCAGCCCTCTGGTTAGCAGTCCAGTGCCTTAGGCCCTGCTACCAGAGCTCCCATACATAGGCATATGTGCTAGTAAATGGTCTTCAGTGACGGCTGCCATCAGTTCCTACACTCACGGACTACACTTCTGCTCCCTCCACCAAGAGATAGAATCCATTTCGCCTCCCTTTGAATCTGGGCTAGCCTGGGACTTCCTTTGATGGACAGAAAGCAGAAGTGACAATGACCACGGCTGGGACTAGCTTTAAAGAGGCCTGGCAGCTTCTGCTTGTGCTTGAGAAGCCAGCTGCCCTGCTGTGGAGAAGGGTGGGAGAGACTGTTCAGTGAATGATGAGAAGCCAGGTGCAGAGAGTGGCCACACGGATGCACACCGTGGGCACCAATCACATAAACGAAGCCGCCTTGGATGTTCTAGCCCAGCCCAGTTGCCATCTGCACACAACAGCCAATGCCACGTGAGCACTGTCAAATTCCCAACCCACAAAATTGAGAGAAATAAGAAACCATTGTTATTTTAAGCCACTAAGTTTTGGGCTTGTCTGTTACACAGCAATAGATAACCAAAACATAATATATAAGAAAATGGGTAACTTATATTAGTTTATAGTTAATAGTTTTCTCGAAAACACTAATTTTCAATGGAAACAGAAATATTAGGGTCTAAGTAAATTCTTTGTGCCTTTTCTTTATATGAAACAGATGCCAAAGCTTTTTTACATTTTCTAAATGAGGCCTGCAGCCTCACCGGAATTCAGCATGGCGCAGTGACAGAACACTAGACTAGGAGTTAGGAGATCTGCACCTAAACAGCTGTGGACTCAGCGGTGGCAGAGCAAGTGGTAGGGGCAGTGGGAGCTGTCTGATCTGTGCAGGCAATAAAGGAGTGTGTTGTAGGCAGAGAATTTTGAAACAATGATAAACCCCGATAAAAGTTAGTGTGCTTTTTATCACTATGGGTCAGCAATTCAAAACAATGTAGGTGATAAAATCCTTCCAACAGGCAGACCCTTCCTGCTCTACTTCCACTCTTGGTAAAATGCCACTGGACCTTGGGAAGTTTAAGTAACTGAGCTTGAGCTTTACGTGTGTGAGATAATCTATCTGAACTTCTGTGATTCTAAGAACAGCCAGCTCTCTACATGTGAACCTGTCCAAATTCCCTCATTTACACATTTCTTCAGTGACCATTTACAGAGAACCTACCACGTGCCAAGCACTATGCTGAGTGCTGGGGCACCGAATGAGTAAGACTGGGGCTTGCCTTGAGAAACTCACAGACAAACCATTCTCCAGTCTCTCTAAGTCTCAAGCTGCACCTTTCAGGCCAACTCCTGTGACATTTTCTCACCTCCTTTGAGGTGTCTTCTTTGACCACCAGAGTGTCCCCCCATCTCCAGTGTTTGAACTATTCATAGGCAAAGCTTATTGTTCATTCATCATCATATCCAGGGATCTGGATCCAGAGGATATAGTCTCTGGCTCTATAAATGTTTGCTGAATTAATGAATGACTAAATGAATGAAAAGGTAATTTAGGATGGGAATTAATACTTGCCCAAGATAGTTTACATAATAAGTAGAACCTAAAAAAAATTGATTGTTTTTAACCTATAAAAACAGCAATTTCATCCATTTCATCATGATTCTTTACAGAGAACAGTAAGGAGTAAGAGCTGTGTGTTGGGATTGGAATGAGAAGTGGAGAATATCTACATTGAAATTCCATCCTAGAGGAATGGAATTTTTCCCAAAGCCAAGAAAACCCTGCTATGAGTTAGTTGCAACTTTATGCTAGTCCCCTCACACAGGTTAGGGGCAGTGTTAAACCCACATCAGGTCTGGGTTGGGCTGCCCTTGCCTCCCACCTTTTAGGTTTACCTGATGGCTCTTCTCTGACTGATCCCCAGGGCTTTCTTCAGAGACCTGGATGAAAGCCTTCCGGCCATAGTCACTTCCTTTCCTGGCTCTTTTGTCAAAGTGTCCTCCTTGAAAGTCTTGCACTGTCCTTGGAGACCTTGCTAGAGTATGGGAATGACCACTAGTATCCAGCTTCTGGTCCCCTGACAGTGAGATGATAGGAGGGATGTAGGTCAAAGTTGGGGGACCCACAGCTAATGGTACATCAGAAATGTCTGCAAACATTCTTGAAGTCATCCACAAAGACCAGTGCTCTGCCTGCTCTTTCTGCATCATTGCAAGCTCATCGATTTTCTGTTGGGTACTCTTCAGCAAATCATCATTCTGGTACATTAACTTCCGTGCAATCGTCAGGTTCAGCACACACTTACTGAGGTACTCATCAGTCATAGACCTATTGCTCACCATGACCTTGGCTTCTTTGGTAGACTCATGCACGCTGGATGAACTAAGAGAACTATCCTCCGAATCCCAGTCCTCAATGGAGAGCTCTGTTTCAGTTTCCGAAGGGCTCTCATCTTCACTGCAAAGACGGCATGCCTCTCTCTCCATCATGTCCAACTCTTCTTCCATGGACTTCAATTCATCTCCCTGGGGTGGTCTATCCCCCTCAAGAGATGAAACAGATCCTGGGGGATCCTCTTTTTTATCATCTCCCACATCCAAGCAGCTTGAGTAAATTTCATTGATTTCGAAGCTATAGAGGCTCACCTGACCTGTACTTGGGCTCCTGATATCTCCCACCACAGATGACACAGAAGAATCAGAGCCTTGGTTCTGAGTCTCCTTGGCCACCAGACTTGGATCTGGGGCCTGAGCATCTAGTACTGCTTCCTCAGTGGGGGAAAAGTGACCCTTTGGTGAATGAAGCTGACTACCTGTTGAAAAAATCAATAATGAGGTTTTTTTAGAAAGTAACATGCACCTGGTTAGTGCTCACATCCAGCAGCTAAGCAGCCTTGGCTTGTTGCTTCAGTTTCATGAGAAAGCAGAGAGATGCTTTCTCTTTTCCCAATCCCTTCCTAGGTTCAGAATGCTGCCAGATACACTCCCATAAGTGAGAGGGTATTTCTTACTTAGGCAAAAATTCCATTTTTGGAAAAAATTTCAGTGGGGACGAAATCTTGGGGGAATGTGCTAAGCTTGATCTATAAACCCTAAACCAAATCCACTGCCACTGAGTTGATTCCAGCTCATAGAGACCTCCACTGGGTTTCCAAGGCTGTAAATCTCTACAGAAGCAGACTGCCTCATCTTCCTCCCATAGAGCAGCTGGTGGGTTTGAACCATTGACCTTCTGGTTAGCAGCCAAATGCCTTACCCACTATGCCACTAGAGCTCCTTAAACTTCATCTATAGTATGCTCAAAATATGCATAACTGTCCACACATACAAGCTACAGGCCCCTGAACCTTAATGACTACATCCATAGCTTTCTTTATACATACGAGTTGGACTGTTTATGCCAGTTGATGTTATGTTCTTAGTAAGTATCTGATAAAAAGAGCTAAGATTCTACTATATGGAAAATGAATTTGCTTTGTAAACTGTCACCCAAATCACAATTTAAAAAAAAAAAAAAAGCTAAGATTGTGCTCAGGAAGCCATTGCATCGTGGGAAGAATAGTATCTCAAAAAATAACCCTGGGACTGGCCACCCTTCACCCCTGGTTGATGAGTATATGGCTTGCACAGAATAGGATGGAGGAGTCAAACTAATGAGAGCTTCGCCCCCATTGGCCTCCAGCACTGTTGCAAAGAGGCAGAAATGAAATGTCAGCCTAGGTTCAAGCTATCTAACAAGGTCTGCAACCCTGAGCAGCCGCCACTTTTCTGAACCTTAGTTTTCATTTCTGTAATATGAGGCACTGAGCCAGATGATTGCAAGGTCCTTTCCAGCTCTAAATTCAAGGTTTCCAAATATACTAAAAAGTAGTAAGGCTACAGAAAAAAAGACTGGAAGAAAACACCAAACTTTTAATAAATTATTTCTAAGTGTCAGAATTAAAGTGTTAAGTAATTCTCTCAAGTATACTGTTCTAAATTTTCTACTGTGAACAAATACTATTTTCAATTTTTTAAAATATTATTTTTAAGATAAATTCCTGAGAGTAATGATGCTGGGAATAAACTGGTTGTGACTGCTTAGCTCTGTTTAACTTAATGATTTTAAGGATCTTGACTTTCCTCTAAAGTATCATCTTTAACTGGCATAAGTTACATTTACAGTTCAGAAAATCTCATGAGTTATAGCTCATGTGACTCTCAGAACACATATCATGTCAAAATGATGCTTAGCCTGTGGGTTAAGACCATACCGGATCCCTTTAGTTCTTTTATTTCCAAGTCAGGGGGCTCTTTCCCATGCTCTGACGTCAATCCCAGATAGACACTGGCATCAGGATAGGGCTCATATTGCTGTACTCTGGTGTTCTCAGTTGGCTGAGATCTTTGGGCTCCAATAAAATCCTGTAAGACAAATATTGTCAAGTATAGATTTGCAGTCGTCTGAATGTTAATGATGTTTTCAAAAAGAGATCCACCTATCAGATACAGGGTAGACTGGTTACAATTCTAATTAGCTAATTCATTGTTATTAGAAATATTTTTCAAATTCTAATGATAAGTGCCAAACATTGAACCCACAGCATGTCCCTGCACTGTTGAGCCTCCCAGCTCCCCCTCCTCAGTTCCTTGCTGCCCTTATCACAAAGTTAAGCAATGAGGCTTATCTCAGGAACACAGAAAGGAGGTAACAAAATGGGGATGTTCCAGAACTCTTATAGCTGTGACCCTTGGCCTCTAACTCCTGACTCCCTTGAGACAGGTAAGCAGAAATAAACACACAACAACTTCAGGGGTTACCTTTAAGTCATTCTTCAGAATATACAAGATATCTTGAAGGTTCATAGTTCGGTGTCTCTGCTTGACCTGGATGCCTGACTTAACAATATCATAGTAAGGTTTTGGGAGCCTGACATCAGCTTCTAAATTATTTCCCAAGACTATGGCTTCTTTAATAACTGAGCCTTCTAAACCATTCCAGGGTATGTCGTCTATAAGAAAAAAGTCATAGGAAGGAGTAACATTAAGAAATTGAATGAAGTTGAGTAATTTTAATCAAGTCATTCAACCCCTTTAAAGATCAGTTTCTCCTAGCAGAGAAGCTACCTGTTGTTGTTGCTGCTGTTGTTATGTGCTGTTGAGTCGGCTCCGACTCACAGCGACCCCTCCTCGGGTTGCTGAGGCGGTATCACTACGGAAGTAGATTGCCCAACCTTCCTTCCAAGGAGTGGCTGGTGGGTTTGAACTGCCAGCCTTCTGGTTAGCAGTCGAGTGCCTTAGACACTATGCTACCAGAGCTCCCAGAGAAACTACCTAGGGAACTCAATTGCACCTGAGAAGCCACTTTGCCCATTTACCAGTGAGGCCTCTCTGTTCCAGAAATAGGAAATGTCAGCATCACGTACACATGGAATCCCTGCTGACCAATATGATGCATCTGTCACAAGGTGTGGTTTTGTCTCTGGGGTTGTAAAAACTACTAAGGGAAGCTGACTCTCCCTCACACCCTTGGTGAATGTGTCTACTGTGTGTGTGTGCACACACCCACACACCTTCAGCACCGATACCCTTGTCTCTAGATATGTGACTACCTTCTTCCCATGAGGACTTCCATTTCTTCCAGTGACACTGCTTATGCATAAAATGGGTGCTGAATGTGTTTGGTTTCAAAGATTACTCTCAGAGGTCTTTCCCCTTCATTAACAAGTTCTAAAGTGGCACTCAGTTTTTAAAAGTTTGCTTTGGATTAGATGCATTATCACTGATAAGCCAATGGGTGGGTTCTACAGGGTCTTAAGGAACATTAAAAGAAAGAGATTTCTGCAAGATCATTTTATGACATCCACACAACCACTGAGAAGTTTCCATCTCGCATTTTCATAAAACTAAGCTACTCTTGAGGAAAAAAATCCAATCTAAGAATAGGGACTTTGGTCAACCATTAATGCACTCCTTGGCCTACCTGTTAAAATTTCCTGTATGATGATAGAAAAGCTATAAATGTCTGACTTCACCGTGGCAGCCTTCTGTAAGATCACCTCCGGAGCGGCCCAGTTATATAGCTGGGTGGGGAGGGGAACTTGAGGCAGGTCCTTGTACGCACCTCTGTCCTGGCTACAGAAGAAAACACACAGGCAGGGATGATGCTGTAAAACACCACTATGATCACTACACAGTGCACTTGTGAAGCATTTGCTTCTGAAGACTAGCTGGCCAAACACCTTGAGGAATGAGTTGCAGGGCCTGCGTGTTCAGGACCATAGTAACAGGGGACAACAAGCTCCATTAGCATAACATACTACACAAAAACATTGTTCTACATCCCACTTTTAGTGAGTAGTGACTGGGGTCTTGAAAGCTTGCAAGTGGCCACCTAAGATGCAACAACTGGTCTCTCCTTGTCTGGAGCAAAGAAGAGTGAAGAAAATCAAAGGCGTATGGAAACAATTAGTCCAAGGGACTAGTGGACCATGTGAACCACAGCCTACATTGACCCCGAGACCAGAAGAACTAGATAATGCCCACTACCACTGCCAGCCACTCAGAAAGGGATCAAAACTGGAGATCCTGGATAGAGTGGAAGAAAAATTTGGAACAAAATTTAAAGTCATAAAAAAAGACCAAGCTTATTGGTCTGATAAAGACTGGTGAAACCCCCAACACTATGGCCCCTAGTCACCCTTCAGGCTTGGAATCTGAACTCACTTTGGGCTGGTTTAACTTCCAGCCAAAGAGTTGACAGGGTTATGTGGTGAAGAATTACACCAGGTAGGTAAAATCCTTACAACAAACAACCACAGGAGATCAGGAGGGCAGCATTTGCACAGGGAGATAGCTCAGAGGGCAGGAATGCATAGGAAAGAAGGACACATAGGCAACCATAGGGAGGAAGTGGGCAGAGAGCTGTTACATTGTAGGAATTCCAAACAACGTTATAAAACAAAATGTGTATCAACCGTTGAATGGAAAATTAATGTGCTCTGTAAACTTCCACCCAAATCACAATTAAAAAAGAAGGGAAGAAAGAAAAAGAATGGCTGGCAACCTCCTTGAGCTTTTGGATAACTAGCTAGACTCTGAGCTAATCCATGCTACCTCTGGGATGTTCTGACACCTCCAATCCCCTACCATTCCTACCTGATCAGGCCCTGCCCACCCTCCCATCTTATCTAGCCATTCTCTCCTGCTCACCCACTCCACTCAAATCCCAGGGGGCTTCTTTCAATCTCCCTAACATGCCAAGCACATTATCACTTCCAGTGTCTGTACTGGTGACTTCCTCAGCTTAGCATGCCCTGACCACAGATCCTGAAACAGTCTCCTTCTTGTGACTGAGGTATTAGAACAAAAGACATCCCCTCTCAGAGAGGCCTTCCTTGACCATATAATCTGAAGCAGATCTGTTTTACAGGCTTCAGAGCACTTATTTGTATTTATTTATTTATTTTACAGGGAAGACTTTGGAGAGCCACACACATTCAAAGTGATGCAGTTGGCCAGCATCTTTGAATGGGTGCTACCATCTTTGAGCCCCTGCTTTAATGTCATGTAAACTTGCCCTCACTTTGAAACTATTAAACCAAACCCTAATTGTAACAAATTATTCATCACAATCACCTTCACTTGTACATGCAACTTTCAAATCATTGTAAAAGCTATGGGCCTTTTCTTTTTTTTTTTTAATTGTTCTTTAGAGGTGCAAGTTTACAGAGCAAAGTTTGCTTTACATGCAACATTACATGTACATTTAGTTTCACTCCCCATTTACCATCTCCAACCCTAAACCAGTCTCCTTCCCTCTCTGCCCAGTAAACCTGTCTCCTACCCTTGCCCCCGTGCCCTTCATAGTTATGCATTCTTGTGTGCCTGCATTTCCTCCGTGCGAATATTGCCCCTCTGGTGCCCCTTGGTCGATTGCTCCAAAGGATGCATTTCCATAGAGTATGTGGGTGCATCACCCTGAGTTGAGTGGTCTATGTGTACATGTTGTTTACTATTGGGCTGAGAGCCAGCCCCTGGGAGTGAGTTTTATTCCAGGCCCAGAATGTATCTCAGGACGATAGTATTGGGGGTCTCATCAGACTCCATCCAGCCAGTAATTCTGGTCATTATTGAGTTTCTGTATTTTATTCCACGTTTTCCCTCCCACTCTATCCAGAATCTCCAGATTTGATCCTTTCCTGAGTGGTTGACACTGGTAGACAGGCACCATCTAGTTCTTCTAGTCTCGAGGGCCATCATTTCCTAGAGCTGATTGCTTCCAAAGGCCCTTGGTTTTTTTGCAATCTTCTTCACTTCCAATGATAGGAGACCTTTAGCTGCATCTTAGATTGCTGCTTGAAAGCTTCTGAGACCCCAGTCGATACTCACCAATGCAGGATGAGGAACAAGACTTTTATGTATTTTGTTGTGCCAATTGAGTCTGGTATCCCCCAGTACTATGGTCCTGAGACAGTAGATCCATTGGATCTCTCTCCCACAGTATCTGGGTCTGTGAGGGATTACTCTATGTCTTCTTCTGTTGTTTCTGCAAGGACTGTGGGTATTTTGTATCACTGGTATCTGTGCAAGGTTAGCCTGCGCTGAATTTATCCTTGGTCTAGAGTATAGTCCTGTTCAGTGAACCCCAGCTGATCTTCTCAGATGTTTATGTGTTTATCTGTAGCCTGGTGTTTGGTGTTAATGGTAATGCAGTATTGTGGATACACTGGTTCGTGTTAGCATCTGTCATCTACATCTTGTGTGTACAATTTGGTGTCCTCCTTTTTCCTAATGTTATCATGGTGGTCACAGACTCTTTCTATACCATCCCTCCCCTTACCCAGAGCACTTACTATCTGAATTTTTTGTTCATTCATTTATTTATTATTATTATTATTTCTCCCCCCATGGTAGAGAGTCAGCTCCATGAGAGTAGGCACTTTCTCTGTCTTTTATACCACTGCATCCCTGAGCTTGCAACAGGGCCTCAATACTTGAAGTACTGAATGTAAGTACTGAATGAAGTAAATGAATGTAAGACTATTCCAAGACATCTAAGATACAGCTACTGGTCTCTACTCATCCAGAGCAAAAGAGAAAGAGGGAAACCAAACATTCAGAGAAGAAACTGGTCTACAGGACAAACACTCTGTATGAACCATGGCCTCATCTCCCTTGAGATCAGAAGAACTAGATAGTGCCCAGCTACCACTACCAAAGATTCTAATCAGGGCCAGAATAGATGGATCCTGATAGGATGGGATAAAAATGTGAAACAGGACCTCAAATTCCTAAACAAACAAAACCCAGACTTACCGGACTAGTTGAGACTGGAGGATTCCCAAGACTACTGCCCTGAGATACTCTTCAAATCTTGAACCAAAACTAACCCTGAGGTCACCTTGTAGCTCATTAATAAATTGGCTCAAAAAATACTATCACCTATAAGTACTGTGCTCCTTTAAAAATCACCTATGTGACAGCCTTCACATCTCTGAGAACAGAACTAGATGGTGTCTGGTTACCAATGCCAACCACTTGGAAAGGGATCAAAATTGGAGTTTCTGGATAGAGTGAGAGGGAAAATGTGGAACAAAATTCAAAATCACAAAAAATGACCAGAATTACTGGTCAAATAGAGATTGGTGGAGCCCAGAGACTATGGCCCCAGGTTAGCCTTCAGGACTGGAACTGGACTCATTTCCTTGGATTACTCTCAGCCAAACAGTAGAAAGGCCTTTGAACAGAACACCTACTCCAGGGAGATGTACCTCTTAGATTAATCAACTGTGAGAGATCAGAAGGGCAGCATTTGCATAGCAGGGAAAGCCGGACAGACAGGAATATATAGATAAGAAGGAAGGGGGAGTCACGGGGAGGAGATGGGAGAAGAGCTTTTCATTATTGGGATTGTAATTGGTGCTGTGAAACCAAATGTATATGAACTATTGAGACAGATTTTTGATTATGGTATTGTTATAAAAGCTCTGACTGACATTTTAGTTGCATTGCTGAGGGGCAAGGCACTTATCACCAGGATTTATATCCTTCCTTTTTCACTACCTCTCACTTTCCTTTTTCACAATCCCTCCTTCTTTCTCTGTTAAATCTAGCTTATGGCAGGGGATCCTTCCTTTCTGGCTGTCACTCTAGGGCTGAGACTTTTCTAGGCTTCAGCTTTGACATCACTAAAATTACATTGGATGCAGCTATGTGACACCAACTCCAAGTTCAATTCCAACTCTAAAGATTCCATTAAGGAGTTGAAGAGTAAGAGAAACTGTTGTATCTCTTTTACATCAAGAGATGGAGCACTACCCTTGACATTGCCATTGAACAAAACCAACCCGCCCAACTAGAGAGATACCAAAAATAAATATGGATAAGAAGCATATGCAAGTAAATGCATGTGCATGTATAGGTGTATCTGTAGGTATATGTATGTGTGGGCTGTATATATATCCACATATGTAACAAACCACGTGGGGGAAGAGTTAAGAAGTCTTCCTAAACTCACTGCCGTCAAGTTGGATCTGACTCACAGCGACCCCTCCATGGGTTTCTGAGACGGTATCACTGTGGAAGTAGACTGCCCAACCTTCCTTCCAAGGAGTGGCTGATGGGTTTGAACTGCCAGCCTTCTGGTTAGCAGTCAAATGCCTTAGGCACTATGCCACGAGGGCTCCTTAAGAAGGCAACCTCTTGTTGTTATATGCCGTCGAGTGGGACCCGACTCGTAGCAACCCCTCCTTGGGTTTCTGAGGCAGTATCACTACAGAAGTAGATTGCCCAGCCTTCCTTCCGAGGAGTGGCTGGTGGGTTTGAACTGCCAGCCTTTTGATTAGTAGTCAAGTGTCTTAGACAATATCTAAATAACACATGGGATTGGTTTACTGGGTCAAAAGACTTAGGACCATAATCTCGGAGGACAACTTAGTCAACTGGCATAACATAGTTCACAAAGACAATGTTCTATATCTGAACTTCATGAGTAGTGTCTGGGATCTTAAAAGCTTGTGAGTGGCCATCCAAAATGCAACTATTGATCTCTACCAATATGGGACAAAAGAGAAAGAAGAAAATCAAAGGCTCAATGTAGAAACCAGTCCACAGGACTAACAGCCCACACAAACCACAACCTCTTCAGAACTGAGACCAGAAGAACTAGATGGTGCCCAGCTACCACTACTGACCATTCTGACCAGGGACATAATAGAAAGTCCTGGATAGCATGAGAGAAAAATGTAGAAAAAACCTCGAATTCTTAAAAAAGACCAGACCTACCGGACCAAGAAAGACCAGAAGAACCCTTAAGACTGTAGCCTTAAGACAGCCTTTGAACTTGGAATTGAAGCTATTTCTGCAGATTACCTTTCAGCCAAATAACAGATTAGTTTATAAAATAAACAATAGCACCTGTGAGTAATGTGCTCCCTCAAACAATGAGACAAATGGTCAACAGTACCCAAAAACAAAGATGAGAAGGCAAGGAGGGGAAAGAAAGCTAGATCAATGGAAACAGAGCAAACAGAATGGAAATAATGAAAATGCTGACACATTGTAAAAACTGTCACCAGTGGCACAGAACAACCTGTATAAAAATTGTTAAAAGGGAACCTAATTTGCTGTGTAAACTTTCATCTAAAACACAATAAAATATTATTTTTAAAAAATGTGGAATTGAAAGCCATTTTGAATTCTTGGATAATCAGCTTGTATTATCAGCTTTCAATGAAGGTACAGTGTTATGGCTGCAGCTGTTTGCTGACGTTTCCACCTGAGGCTCCATTCTGAGGTCCCAAATGAAAACGCATACCTTCCCACCATACTCAGCCCCTCTGGACCTCTTTGGTAGCACTTGGGGACCCTTTCACTTGACCCCTTCACCAGTCTGTTGACCCAAGATGCCTGGTGCATCTCATACCTTCCCCTTCCATTTCAGTTCCCTAGTAACCACCAGGTCCCACCCTGTGGCCTCCTAGCTGGTCCTCCTGCCCTCAACCTCCAATCCATCTTGCTGCTGTAGCAAATGGGTATCGTATAACATCAGGTCAACCGGCTCTGTGACTTCAGAATCTCTCTCCACCTCCCTGGGCCTCAGTTTCCTCGTCTATAAAAGGACAGGGTTGGGCTGGAAACTTCCACTTCCTTCTAGGAGTCACATTTCTATCGACAAGCAAAAGCAGAAGAAACTGTTAAACCACCATCTTAACCACAGATGGCACTCCATCACTGACACCGTGGTGTCTGTCCCAGTCTTCCAGAAATCGAAAAGCCCTTGGTGTTTGATTACAAACAGCACACACACACACAAAAGAATCCAAACCCTTTTAACTTCCTGCTCCCGAGGGTGAGGATGTGCAGTGGGGATCCACCCTCCATTGCCCAGAGAACCGAAGGCAGGAAATGGGGGATTAACACCCAACTCTCAGGAGGACTTTGACTTCCAGGGAGACCCTCTTTGAAAGTCAGGATAAAGGCTGCACTCACCTTTCTATCATGTACTCCAGGTTGGTCAGCTTCGCTTTCCCCATGGAGACGATGTGGACAGCATAGGAGCTGAGGGAACAGTGGACAAAACCACGGCTGTGCAGGTATTTCAGGCCCTCACAGATCTGGAGCAGCAGGTGCACAATCAGCTCCATGTGCAGCACAGGGAACTGGGACCGCTGCAAGCGAGAAAAGGCCAGGAACAAAAGGGACCAGGCATCTGACACTGTAGAATACTTTGTAATTTCCAAAGTCATTTCATTTGATCATCACAGTTACCTCATAACCCCATTTTACAGATGGGGAACCTAAAGCTCAGTGGGGTTAAGTGACAGGCCAAAGGGCCACTGGACCAGAATCCAGGGCCTCCAAACCTGGGCTCCATTCCCTTGGCTAAGTTGCTTCACAGGGAGGTGAAAATGAGATGAGAGTTCTCTAAGCCTAGTGTGAGCACCCTGGGTCAGCTTGGGGCAAACTAGTGGGGAAGCTGGGCCTACCCCACCACACACACAGCAATAACCCAATCCAGCCACTGGCTGTTCCATTGTTGTTGTTGTTGTTATATGCCATTGAGTCGGCCCCGACTCATAGGGAACCCTCCTTGGGTTTCCGAGGCAGTATCACTACGGAAGTAGGATTGCCCAACCTTCCTTCCGAGGAGTGGCTGGTGGGTTTGAACCACAAGCCTTCTGGTTATCAGTCAAGTGCTTTAGCCACTATGCTACCAGAGCTCCTCTGGTAACTATTCCATTACAGTTAGTTAAAAATAGGTCTGTGTTTCCTGGGTTTGTTGAGCTCTTAAATGTCTGATAAAGAAGCTGGACTGACAATAATAAAATCATGCTAGTTCTGACCATGTGCTTGTCAGCCTTAAATGGTGCCTCCAAGTCTTAAAAGCTTGCAAGCAAGCAGCCATCTAGATTCAACAATGGGTCTCTCCTCATCCAGAGCAAAGAATGAAGAAAACCAAAGATGCATGGAAAAACAATTAGTCCAAGGGATTAGTAGACGTAATCCTCAGCCTATATAACCATGAGACCAGAAGAACTAGATGGTGCCCAGTTACCACACTGTCAACCACTCAGAAGGGGATTAGTGCAGGAGATCCTAGACAGAGTGAGAAAACACTGTGGGACAAAACTCAAAATCATAAAAAAAAAAAAAAAAGACCAGGTTCACTGTTCTGATAGTGCCTGGTAAGAACCCTGAGACTATGGCCCCTAGTCACCCTTCAGGTCTGGAACTGAACTCACTACTGTGGCTTCCAGCCAAACAACACATAGGTACACAGCGTGAACATTTACATCAGGTAGAGACACTCCTTGGAGTGATCAATCACGGGAGAACAGAAGAGCAGTGTTTACAAAGGGAGACAGTTCAGGGGCAGGAGTGCTTGGAAGAAAGGGTGTAGGGAAGAGATAACTGCGGGGAAGAAGTAGGAAGAAAAAAAAAAGCTGTTACACTGTGGGGAACTGCAGTCAATGTCATGAAACAAAATGTGTATGAACTGCTGTATGGAAAATGAATTTGCTCTGTAAAATTTCACCCAAATTACAATAAAAATTAAAAAAAAAGGTACCCCCAAACAAGTAAAGAAGAGATTTCTCTTCAGAAATGCACAAATGGGAACTCTACAGTTGAAGGGGGTAAGTGGGAAGGGCAAAAAGGGGAAAATTCTGAAGGTAGCCACTTACACGTTCATGGAGGACACTGAAGAGCGTGCCAACTGTGACGCGTTCGTATACGAGGCGGGTCGTCTCCAGGTCCTGGGACAGGCACACGGCCATCAGCTGCAGCATGTGGGGGTGGCACAACTTGCTGCAAGAGAGAAGAAGCTTCAGATGGGCAGGGGGAAGCAGGGCAGGATAAAAAGATGGAGGATGAAGAGTGGGAGGTAGGAGGATTTCTCACTGATCAGACCCCGAGGACTTAAGAGTCATTTAGGACTACAAGGACAATACCACTAAGAGCTACTAAGTAAGAAACTTTGCATACATCATCTCAGATCCTAACAATTACCTGCAAAAAACACATCATTATTTCTTTTAGAGATGAGGTCAGGGAACACAGCAAGAACTTGCCCAAAGTCTCCACCCCATTTAGTCTCATATCAAAGCCACACAGTTTATACACCATCATCCAGCTTCCTTGGGTTATGGTTAGGCTGATTTCCCCAAAAGGAAGGATTCAGCCTCTCTAGACATAGCACCTGGGCCCATTCCAAGGCCTCGGAGGCACTGGTGTGAAACCATGAATTGAGATCCTGGCCTAGCAAGAGCTGAAGGACCTAACCTTGTAGTCACAGGAAATCTAATGTACTGAGGCCCATGGGTGTGTCTGCCGCAGTGGATTCCTGAGACATGGCCATCGCACACAGCCTTGCTCTGTGCAAACAGGGCAACCACCTGCTGCCCTAGAATGGCCAGGGGCAAAGAATGGGGCAGCCCTCAGGGGCCAGAGCCAGAATGGGCCAGAGGTTATGGGAAGTTAATCAGCTGATAGCACTGAGCCCCTCACCAGAACCACCCCCTTTCCTTGGACATTTTGTTAATTCCTCCTTCTCTTTCTTGGTGACCCTTGGAAGGCAAATCACCTAATCACAGTAACCAGAAAATGTGAGACTGAGGGAGGCTGGTGCTCTGCCTCTGGGCTGCAGCCCTGCGCCTGGGCTTCCTGCGCCTCCCTCCTTCTCACCTGCTGTGCTCCAGCTCGGCAATGAGCAGGTCAGCCAGTTGCAGCCTGCTGCAGTGCCGGTGGGTGGGGAGATTCAGCTCCTTCACCGTGACACAGCTTCCGTTCCACACCAGGCTACAGGGGTGGGGAGAAGAAGGGCAGTGATTTTCAGCAGAATTTGTGAATCTGCTTGGGCATCGCTGAGTCCTCCCTTCCCCGGGGTACTAAAGAACCCCTTGGGAACTTAAGGTGCAGGTGACAGAAAGCCACTGAAGGGGAGTGGCTTGATGAGGTTTGAATTTTAGAAAGACAATTGTACCACTAGGATGGTGAATGGGTAGGATGGGGTAGCCCAGAAAGTGAAGCCAGTCTGGGTGAGGGATGGTGAGAACCTGGGTGCAGAGACAGGCATGGGCAGGAAACCAAAGAATGTATGTGCAGGGGGTAGAAGGCTCATGAGTCTGGCAAAGGCCTTTTCTTGGCTAAAACTTTAGGATGTTGCCTCCAAGCAGGGAAAAAGAATGAGGTTAAATGAAGCTGAGAGACCTTGGCCAAGACAATTCCCATGACCCCATAGGGGCCAGCCTCTGGGAACTGAGAACACGCCAGGGAGTTCTGTCACAGCCAAGTGCTACCATTGCCCACCTCTGCTCGGTTTACTGGTGAGAGGTGTATCTGATGGCTGTTTTGACTGCTACAAGGGACTTAATACCTGTATTAGCGTCAACACATTAAGCTGCCTCTAATTCTACAAAAAAGCAGAGGGGTGAAGATACAGTAATGGGTACTCTCAGAAAAGTAGTTCTTAGGTGGGGGTGATTTTGCCCCCCAGAAAACACTTGGCAATGTGTGGAGACAGTTTTGGTTGTCACAACTGGGAAGTGAGGGTTGCTACTGGCATCTAGTGGGCAGAGGCCAAGGATGCTGCTAACCATCTTACAAGGCACAGGGTAACCCCCCACAACAAAATTATACAGCCCAAGATGTCAAAAGTGTTGAGACTGAGAAACTCCGATCTAGATTATGTTTTTAAGTGTTTCCTTGTATTTGGGGAGAAACCCTCCACACCTAAGGACGTCACAGCAGCCCCTCTTTCCACGTGACCAGATCAGGCCTTAACTGGCCAGCTCTGCTTACTTGGTCATGACCATGTAGGGGCCACTGCAGAAGGAGACAGAGGGCTCATCATCAGCCTGGATCACTTCCTTTTCTCCAATTACGGGAAGAGATAGCGGATAGGCCAGCTGCTTCCCTCCTATGAGAAAAAACTGCGACCAAAGCACAGCATCAAATTGTGGGGAGAGAAGAGGATATGTAACATCTCTTTGGAATCTTCTCAGCCGGCGAAAAATAATGAGAGCTGCTATTTGCACTAGACATTATTCTTTGATTTACATGATCTTTAATCTTCCAAGAAGCCCCACAAGATTGTGATATTCCTTCTCTTTTACTAATGAGGCAACTAAGGCTCCTAGAATACGTCCGATGCCTGCCTCAGGTGCCATGGCTGGAACTGAGGGGCTTGTGCGCAACCAGAGCCCACATTTCCGCTATACTACCCCCCTCCTATTGCCCCAGCTGCCTCTGCACAACCAACAGAGACTCAGGAATGGAGGCTGAGTTGTCAGCAAACGTCACCCACCACCCAGCTAACTGCCTCTTTCTGGGATGGGCAGAACGAAGGGTCCACAAGACATCATTTGACCTCAAAACAATTCTCCTTAAAGGTATTTCAACAATACTCAGAAACCTGTGGGAGGGCAAGGTCAGTTACGGAGTGGACCCCTGAGGTCAATGCAGCCCTCTGCCTCTCTCTCAGCGAAAAGTATATCTGGGGCCTTCACTGAGAATTAAAGGATCATTTTCTAAACCTCCCAAATCAAGCCCAGGTCAGTCAAGGGATTCCTCCAGGATTTTCTCCATTTTTTTCAGTAAGGACAGAACACTAGGGATACTTTTCTTCACAAGGGGCAAAAAAAAAAATTCCATTTTGGTGAGAGTACAGAGGGAAAAGTTGGACAAACGTGGGGATGGCCAGGTCCAGGTTGATCCTGCCATCGGTCCTGGAACACTAGCCATCAGTGACAACCTCTTACCTTCCCAAAGCCAAAGCTGTAGATATTTCGGGCAGAAATGATTCCGGCTTTAAGCAGTCGGTTAGGAGAGCCAGTAGGGTTTCTAGAAATATTTTAAAGGGGGAGGGGAGGTAAGGATTAACTTAACACTTGTATCCAGAGGAACAATGATAAACCAAGTTTTCAGAATGTGTAATTAGTTTTGTCTTTACTACTTGACTTTTTATCATGAACTACATTTAGATAAGGAGCTCTTGTGGCACAGTGCCTAAGGCATTTGACTGCTAACCAGAGGGTTAGCAGTTCAAACTCACCAGCGGCTCTGCAGAAGGAAAATGGGGCAATGTACTTTTGTAAAGATTTACCACCTTGGAAACCCAGAGGGGATTACTATGAGCAGCAATCAACTCAATGGCAGTGAGTTTGATGTTTTTTATTTTTTGTTTTCGGTATATATAGATGGGATCCACCCCCCATCTCTCAGTTTGTTGTACTGTGATGGCTTAGGTGTTGATGTGATGCTGGAAGCTATGCTGCCAGCATTTCAAATACCAATAGTGTCATCCTGTTAAACGAGTTTTCAGTGAAGCTTCCAGACTAAGACAGACTAGCAAGAAAGACCTAGCCTCTATTTCTGAAAACTATTACCATTGTCAGGTGCCACTGAATTGGCTCTAACTCATAGTGCCCCTATGTACAACAGAATGAAACACTTCCTGGTCCTACGCCAGCCTCACAATTTTTGCTATGCTTGAGCCCATCATCCCTGGCACTGTGTGAATCCATTTCATTGAGGGTCTTCCCCTTTGTTGACCCTCTACTTTGCCAGGCATGATATCCTACTTCAGGGACTGGTTCCTTCCGACGTGACCAAAGTACGTGAGATGAAGTCTGGCCATTCTCGCTTCTAAGGAGCATTCTCACTCACTTCTTCCAAGACAGATTTGTTCATTGTTCTGGTAGTTCATGGTATTTTCAGTATTCTTCACCAACACCACAATTCAAAGGCATCAATTCTTTAGTCTTCTTTATTCACTGTCCAGCTTTTACATGCATATGAGTCTACTGAAAATCCCATGGCTTGGATCAGGTGCAACTTAGTCTTCTAAGTGACATCTTTGCTCTGTAACACTTTAAAGAGGTCTTTTGCAGCAGATTTGCCCAGTGCAATACGCTGTCTGATTTCTTTACTGCTCCTATGGGCGTTGATTGTGGATCCAAGTAATCTGGACAGCTTCAATCTTTCCATTTATCATGATGTTGCTTACTGGTCCAGTTGTGTAAGGGTTTTTGTTTTCTTTGGCTCCCAGTGCCTAGCATGGTGTCATACATGTAGGAGGTGCTCAGTGCTTGCTGAGTGAGTAGTTTCAGCCCAGATTGAAGCAAAAAAACATTCTGCTGCTCGTGAAGCCACTTTCCCTTCCTTGGGAACTGGTGAAGGAACTTCAGGGTAGCACATCCCAGCCCCACCCTACACAGGCCTATGAGGCCCATGTTCCCGGTGTTCCTGAACAGACGTGAATGCTTTGCCTCTGCTTTTGTAAGGTCTGTCTCCTTGGCAACTCACTGATACCTGGCTGTCACTGCCCAGTTGTCAGCGCCATGCTGTTTAAGTGAAGGTTCCACAGTTTTGACTGAGGTTGCTTTGAGGTAGGGGACCACACATCCTCGTTTACACCTGCTGTCCATCATCATTACTGACACCATCCCCTTTATTCTCAGTACTGCCCAGTGTACAGGCTAAGTCACCCTGAGCTGAGCGGACAGACTGTAAGAGGAAGGCTCCTTTTTTTTCTTTTTAAATTGTGATTTGGGTGAAGATTTATAGAGCAAATTCACTTTCCATACAGCAGTTCACATACACTTTGTCTCATGACATTGACCACAGTTTACCACAACGCAAAAGCTCCCCTCCCACTTCCTCCCCATAGTTACCTCTTCCCTGTGTCCATCTCTTCATGCACTCCTGCCCCCTGAGCTGTCTCCCTGTGCATAAGTAGCCCTTCTTTCTCCCATGATTGTTCTCTTCAAGGAGTGTATCTACTTGAGGTAAACGTTCAACTCATATACCTGTCTTTTGTTTGGCTGGAAACCACAGGTGTGGGTTCAGTTCCAGACCTGAAGAGCAGCTAGGGGCCATAGTCTCAGCGGTTCCACCAGGCTCTATCGGATCAGCAAACCTGGTCCCCCCCCACTTTTTTTTCTCCAAATGATTTTGACTTTTGTTCCACATTGTTCTCCCTCTCTATCAAGGATCTCCTACATAGATCCCCTTCCAAGTGGTTGACAGTAGTAGCCGAGCACCGTCTATTTCTTCTGGTCTCATAGTTGTATAGGCTGCAGATCAGATGGTGTACCACTCGCTAGGACTAATTGTTTCCATGAATTTTGGTTTTCTTCATTCTTCTTTGCTCTGGATGAGGAGAGACCCATTGTTGCATCTAGATGGCAGCTTGTTAGCTTTTAAGATCCCAGTCGCTACTTGCCAAAGTAGGAGGTGGAACAATGTTTTATATAGTATATTATGCCAATTGAGCTTGATGTCCCTTGTGACTATGGTCCCAAGCCCGCAGGTTCAACTACTCGGTCCCTCTGGGTAGCTGGCTGTGACCAAGCAGCTACCACACCCTTGCCCCTTGTCAGCTCTACTATACACCTGGGGATTCGGATCATTCACATAAAATTATAGGACCATTGTCTGCCAACCCTGTACATGTTCTTGGATACACTCCCCATTTCATAAGATATACCTAAGAGTTCAGCCTGTCCACCCATCTATCCACCTATATACCCATGTTTGTCTTCACTGACAATGCAGTACTGTATGGGCAAAAGGGTTCATCTTTGTTGTCTGTACCTCCCAGGTACCTCTCTATGTCTTTCTCATCCTCAATGCCGCCATATTGGTCACTCACATTTGATACATTGCCCCTCTCTTCACCCAAATCAATACTTATCTCTATCTATCTAACAGCGTTCCCTTCCCTCCCCTCCCACCCCTGGTAACCAACAAAGAAAATTGGAAGGCTCCTTTCTTAAACCAAATCCTCCATACTTTCTAGAAACAAGGTCTACATATTCAAGCTTCAAGGAGGTAGGAGATGCGGAATGGTTTCCTGCCTAGAGGCACAGACATTGAGCTGGGAGTGGGGTGGGACCCTCAACAGCAGCGGAACAGGGACTGACACTGACAAGGCTGCCTCTCCACTTCCCATGTGGGGGCCCCTCAGCAGTGTGTGTGTGGCCCTCGGAGATAGAGGTTCTGTTTAAGCAATGTGCCCCAACAGTGACCTGAGTGCAACGCAGCTCAGACCAACATTTTGTGCTGTCTTCCCCGCATTTCCCAGTCCATACCCACATCTGGGCAGAAGAGAGGAAAAGATGGACTCTAGTTCTAATCTACAACCAGATGACCATCTGTTCTCTGAATTTCATGCTTTTCTTCAACCAACTTCTGTGTAAACGCACAACTGTGAAGAATCTTATCTGGCACTCACAGATCCCAGAGGCCAATTCTTATTTCCAGGGGTATTTCCATCCTTTCTTTCTTTAAACATTATGTGGTCTAAACCCTTATAAAAATAACGTTTCATCTAGTTATAAAACAGATATCACACTAAATGAGTAACTAAAATTGTAAAAGTTCCTCAACATTTGGATTTTGGTTTTCCTTCCTGGCTGGCCTCTCTGGCTAGTGAGTTCCTACCACCCACCAGGCAGCTGAGGGTGGGAGATGAAGAACTGACCGATGCAGTCCTTGCCTTCTCGGAGTTCACAGTCTAGCTGGGGAAACAGACAAAAAGAATGTACACAAATAAATAACTACAAACTGTAACAAAATCAAAACAAACTAAGCCCACTGCCCTGGTATGGATTCTGACTCGTAAAGACCCTACAGGACAGAGTAGATGGCCCCATAGGGTTTCCAAGGTTGCAAATCTTTATGGAAATAGACTGCATCTTTCTCCTGCTGAGTGGCAGGTGGGTTCAAACCACTGACTTTTGGTTAGCAGCTGAATTCTTTAACTGCTATGCCACCAGAGCTCCTTCAGACTATGACAAGTTTCTCCAAACCTTGAGTGTAGTGAGCAGGGCACAGGGGCAGGAGATGAGGGGGCAAGGTGGGCTGGGCTGGTGTAAGCAGGGCCTCCAAGACTAGATGCAGGATCCCACAGTTCATGCTGATAGCTGCAGTTACTTACAGTAACTCAGCTCTGGTCAAGTTTCTCCCTGAGCATGGAGAAAAGTTGGGAGCTACTGCGTATAGCTGGGATCGGCTCAGGGGGGGGGGGGGGCTAGTAGGGAGTCTCTTACACCAGTTTAAAAGAGCCTGAGGAACTGGTAATTGAACATTTTGCAGCCATAGTAAGAAAGGAACACTCTTCCCATGGTTCACAGTTTGAATGTGGAACTGGCACTCAGTCAAACAAAAACTGCTCCTGCACCCTCTGGCTGTGGCTCTTTGCTACTTGTTTACAAGTTTTTGTGGGAAATGACAAAAAAAAAGCCAGCCAACCGTCAGGCTCTACCTCTGCTAACTTTGGGGTGATGCCCCCTGCATTACACCAGACCTTCCTGGGGGCTGGTGGGGTGATGACAAAGGGTGCTTTGCTGGCCGTCCTTTACTTGTGGCCACATCGCTATTGGCCAGATACTGGATAGGGCCCACAAGAAAGGTTGGGGGGTGCAGAGACCCCACTCCACTGGAAGGTAGCACTCACCCTCGCATGAGGCCCCCAAACCGGGATGGGCTGCTGACGAGCTGCTGAGGGGAGTCTATCTTCCTCAGAAAGTCATAGGAGAAGCCCTGGATGAAGGCCTTCATGTGCGAGGCACAGCGCTGTATGAACTCCACCATCTGCAACACACCACAGAGATGCTCCTTTCTGGCTACGGGGCCTGGCACCCCAGCCTTCAATGGCAATGGAGGAGCAGAATGGTCTGAGGAGTTGGGACCCTGCAAGGAAATCTCTGGAAAGGGAAGGACCCAGGTGATTTTCTAAAGGTATAAAATGATTTTGGGGAAAGGATTTGGCAACCATTTCCTCCAACTCTATCCTTCTATAGATGAGGACTTTGAGGCTGGGAAGGGTAAAGTGACTTGTCCAACAGCTAATGAGGAGGAGAACCAGAGGTAGGGAAGCAAAGGGGACTCTGCCCTCACCCCTCGCTTGTGCCCAGTCCTGTGCCAACCCTTTGCCCTTTACATTTGTTATGTTACTGACTCCTCATAACATGTCACACCTGCTGGTATGTGGCCTCAGGAAATTTACTTAATGTTTCTGGGCCTCAGTTTCCCTATCCATGAAGTAGCACCTACCTGAGAGGGTTGTTGGGAGAATTAAATGAGTTAATATATAAAGAGCATTTAGAATGCCTGATGCATTCTAAGTGCTAGTTAAGGGTCAGATAAAATTACAGTTGTTCTCCCTCCATACTGAACAGATGATCTGAACGCCCGCTAGACTTGCCTGAGGATTTACAGCTAGTTAACTGGCTTCCACCATTAGTGTGTGTCTAATATCAAGGCCTCCAAAAGCCCTGTGCTGGCCTAAGGCCAGTGCCTGTCCTCGAGCTCCTGTCTCAGGCCCGTTCTTTGGCTGTAGAGCAGCCTCCTTACCGCAGCGCTGCGCTCCTTCCCTGCTGTCAGTGCCCAGGCCTGAGGGCTTTGACCCTTCTTGTCGTGGAGTCTCAAGTCACCTCCTGCCTCCAGCAGTTTACTGAGGATCCACTGATTGCCTGAAAATGCTGCTGCGTGGACAGGGGTGCTCCCATCAGAGCAACGGCTGCAGGGAAACAGTGAGCGTCAATGTAACACTCCCTCCTGGCTTCCACCAAGGGGGCTCAGTGGGCAACACAGAGCTCCCTTACCCTCTAAAGGTACCCTTTTGTGATGAGGATTATAATACTATTCGTCAGGCTCCTGGTCTGTGCTCTTTTCTTCCTGACCTCAATCCTTCAATGCAGTATCATAAGGAGACAGAAGGCAAAATAAATTCATACCCAGGTATGAGTCTGGCTCCATGTCCAGCTTCTTCCCCCACCACCTAACACTAGCTGCACTGAGATGATGTCTTCATGCCTGCAGTGTCCTGGGGTCAGCTTGTCAGGCACAGCCTAAACAAGGGCCTCTCTCTCCTGTAAGAATGTCTCTGTCTCCCAGATCCTATGGTGGAGGTCCACTAAACTTTGGCCTGATCAAATGACCTGAATCAAAGAACTAGAACTTCGAAACATTTAACCAAAGCTGACAAAGTATTTCCGAGGCATGAAGGAATGATGATCTTTATCATCTAGATACAGTGAAAATATGATACGGATCAGTGGCTTCCAAAACTGGTTGCACATTGGAATCACCTGGGAAGCTTTCTCTCTTTAATTGAAAGAGAAATACAAACAGGAGGAGGTAGTTATTGTTGTTGTTATGTGCCGTCGAGTCGGACCCAACTCATAGTGACCCTGCCTTGGGTTTCCAAGGCAGTATCACTACGGAAGTAGATTGCCCAACCTTCCTTCCAAGGAGTGGCTGGTAGGTTTGAACCACCAGCCTTCTGGTTAGCAGTCAAGTGCCTTAGGCACTACGCTACCAGAGGGCCCAGTAAAACAGATGAGAAAACTTTTATTAGCAGTTAAAATTTTATTTCAAAGTGAAGACTAACATTTCATATAAATATTTCAAAATTTGGACTATTTCACTGATATAAATTAGCAAAACTTTCTTTTAGTATTTTGTCAAAATTAATTTCTTAATATGTCAACTAAATTAAATGCACCCTCGTTATTTTCTAGATACTGATGTTATATAACGTACTTACTGATTTGGGTCTGATCCGTAATCCACCAGAATATCAACTAATTTCGGAAGACCTAACAATGCAGCAATGTAAAGTGCTGTCTGGCTCAGGGAGTTAACTGCATCAACACAGATTCCTGTAAAGTAAATACCAGAGTCAATGCAAATACCAGAACTTTTCTTGGGATGAAGTTAGGGGAAATTTTTAAAATTTATATGAACTTTCATGGTATTAATGCTTCAAACTTATTTTTAAATAAGGAAGTTTGCACCACCCTTTCAAAAACTTTAAAAAGTTGAACAAAACAGTGTGCTCAGTTTGGAAAGGTATTATCAGAATACAGCCCCTCACAGAATACTGAAAAACTGCCTAACAAGTAATGCAATACATAGAATAAGCATCAGGTACCAACTGTAATGGATAATTACAATAGAATTTCCAATCTTTAAAAAAAAAAAAACAAACAGAACCTAACACTGGTTTGCTTTGTAAACTTTAACCCAAATCACAATTGGAAATTTAAAAAAAGCTAACCAAAAGTCCAACTTTGTACCACAACAACCCACAGCATTCTTTATATTTTAACTGCACACAGTTAAAATTACCATGGGAGAAGCTGGATGTAATATCTGCCTATGGGTCAGGGGCCACCCTAGCATAACCCCACATTCAGCCTGAAAGAGCTGAGAAAGTGGTTCCCTGTGGTGACATTCTCACGGCAATTCTTGACACATGGAGAGAGGGATATCAAAGCTGATGTCAGATGGATCTTGGCTCAGAGCAAAGAATACCAGAAAGAGGTTTACTTGTGTTTTATTGACTATGCAAAGGCATTTGATTGTGTGAATCATAACAAACTGTGGATAACACTGAGAAGAATGGGAATTCCAGGACATTTAATTATACTCATGAGAAGCCTGTACATAGACCAGGAGGCTTCCTTCGAACAGAACAAGTGGCTACTGCATGATTTAAAATCAGGAAGGGAGTGCATCAGGGTTGTATCCTTTCACCATACTTTTTCAATCTGTATGCTGAGCAAATAACCCATGAAGCTGGACTATGTGAAGAAGAATGTGGCATCAGGATTGGAGGAAGGCTCATTAACAACCTGTGATACGCAGACAACACAACTTTGCTGAAAGTGAGGAGGACTTGGAGCACTTACTGATGAAGATTAAAGACTACAGTCTGCAGTATGGATTAGACCTCAATATAAAGAAGACAAAAATTGGACCACAATTGGACCTATAAGCAGCGTCACGATAGATGCAGAAAAGATTAAAGTTGTCAAAGACTTCATATCACTTGGTTCTACAATCAATACCAATGGAAGCGGCAGTTAAGACATCAAAAGATGTATTGCATTGGGCAAATCTGTTGCAAAAGAGCTCTTTCAAGCGCTGAAGAACACAGGTATCTCCTTGAAGACTAAGATCTAACTAAACCCAAACCATGTATTTTCAATCACCTCATATGCATGTGAGAGTGGGACAATGAATAGGGAAGACTGGAGAAGAGTTGATGCTTTTGAGTTGTGGTGCTGGTGAAGAATGCTGAAAAGTACTATGGACTGCTAAAAGAAATAACAAACCTGTCCTGGAAGAAGTGCAGCCGAAATGCCCCTTGGAAGCAAGAATGGCCAGACTCCTCTCACCTACTTTGGTCATGTTTGTCAGAAGGGGCTATTTTCTGGAAAAGGATGTCATGCTTGGAAAAGTGGAGGGTTAGCGAAAAAAGGGAAGTCTGCGACTCCCCAGCACATGACAACAACAAAAGGACATAATACACAAAGCATTAAAAAAAATAATAACTATTTAAATAAGTAAAACCACTCAGACTGTGTCCTCTCCCTCGTGTTAGGCCAGAATAAACTCAAGCCACCAACATTTCAGTTAGCAGCTTCCTCCAGGTGTCAGGCCCCCATGTTGTTGCTGTTGTTATGTGCCGTCGAGTCGGCCCCGACTCATAGTGATCCCTCCTTGGGTTTCCGAGGCAGTATCACTACGGATAGTAGGATTGCCCTACCTTCCTTCCGAGGAGTGGCTGGTGGGTTTGAACCGCCAGCCTTCTGGTTAGCAGTCAACTGCTTTTAGCCACTATGCTACCAGAGCTCCTATGAGACAGCCTGATAAGACAACCGAAGTGACAGAACCCACCCAGGCTGGAAAGCCCCATGTGATGATAAAATTCCTCCTGTGAAGCCTGCTCATGCTAATTAGGTGCAGACCCATTCCAACAATTAATTGGACCCCGCCATTTCCTTAGTGTCTCCACTTAGGTCTTCTACAAGACTATAAACCCTACCCTCCCCAGCCAGGCAGTGCGACTTCTCTGGCCCCTCTCAGGGACCCGTGAACCTCGCCCAGGCCCCTCTCAGGGAGCGTAAACCTCGTCCGGAAGCGCAGAATAAAAACTTCTCTTTAACCTCACTTTTGTGTGTCTTCTTCTCCTTACCGTGGCCTTACACCTCGTCCTCTCAAAGAGAAGGAAAAATAACGTTCATCAAAGATAAATGGAAACTGCCATAAAGCAACATCAAGAACCAGCTTCACACCAAGAAAACACTGCGCACCTGCCTCATAGTTTTAGGTGTACTACGCAATTAGAAGGGAGCTCTGGTAGCACAACGCCTATGGCACTTGACTGCTAACCAGAAGACTGGCGGTTCAAACCCCCTAGCCACTCCTTGGAAGGCAGGTTGGGCAATCTACTTGGGCAGTGATACTGCCTCAGCAACCCAAGGAGAGGGACTCCACACCACATAACAACAACAACGCGATTAGAAAAACTTCTCCAGTAACAAGGTTACAGAAAGAAATTCCTGAAAGTATAGTCTTAACCAGTATTTTTTTAAAATGGCATTATTCTTCACAAAAATTTAATCACGTGTTCGTCCACGTCCGTCTTTTAAGTACTAAAGTTCGACAATGCGCTCTTAAGTTTTCAAAGACATTTCAACCTGTTACGTTAATTAATATACGGATACTAAATAGCCAAGGAGCTCTGGTAGCATAGTGCCTAAGGCACTTGACTGCTCACCAGAAGGCTGGCGGTTCAAACCCACCAGCCACTCCTCGGAAGGAAGGTTGGGCAATCCTACTTCCGTAGTGATACTGCCTCGGAAACCCAAGGAGGGGTCGCTATGAGTCAGGGCCGACTGGCGGCAAACAATAACAACAACAACAAATAGCCAATCGCACACTGCCTTCTCCCGACCCCGCCCCGCACGCACTGACGTCGCGTTAGGTGTACGTGAATGCTTACGACTGCAAATCTCGCTGGAGCAGCCGGAACCGTTGCAAATAAATCTCGGTTTGGGACCTCGATGAAGTCTGTTGTCTTTCCCTAGAAAGCCAAAGCCTGGACACGGCAAGCGACAACCCTAAATCAGAAACTTACATTTGCATGATGCTGTACGTTTCAGTACAAGGTTTAACCATCATGTTTTCAATTTTTTGGTAATTAAACAAATGTATAAAAAGCAGGACGATGTATTTCACTACTTAAGAAGCTGCAGTAGCTTCCCAGCTCTTGGTCTAAAGCCAAAACTCACATAGCTTACAGGGCCTTGCCCACCTCCCTAGCCTCATTTTGCACCACAATCCCCCTCGCTCCAGCTACACTGGACTTCTTAGTGTTCTTCATATTCTCCATACTCCCTTTTAAAGAGCACACTGGCCCTGCCTGCAAGATGCACAGGACAGCAAAGTGAACTAACCTCCTCCCTTTATCCTATTTACTTCTTTACCCCGGCTTCCCGTAGCTAGCCAAAACCAGCCTGAGCCGGTTTGGCAGCCATCTTAGTATCCTAGGTGACCTTTGGGTCATTAAATGCCTCATGAATATTAACATCTCCGCCTCTGGATGGAGTTTAGCCCAATTTTTTTTTTTTCCCACATGCAATTTGCGACGTATGTAACCCTAACTGTGCCTGCGTAGAATTTACAAGTATGTATACCCATGAATTCGTATGACTTCCTGTTTTGTAAACTGTATGTATGTAAGGGAAGCTTGAAGGAGACTTCCTTGGAGCAGTCATGGAGGCACTAGCCTTGGCTGTTCCCTTCTTTGGCCAAAGAAATCAAAGTGCCTTTCTGTTCTCCCACCTCAGCCTTTTGTTTACTGGCTACAACTAACTAGTCATGCTGAGCAAAGCCTGGATTTCATTGGGTGGCATATGTTACCTCAAGGGTTTTGCTCCCTTCCTGCCCCCTTTGCCAAATTAATTTCTTCATGCAGACATCCGTCCTAGTGTCACTGTCTAAAGTGTTAAAAGAAAAATCATATTAAGCCAATAATAGAAATTGATTGAATTTCTATTGAATTAATAGAATTGATTGAAGTTTATTGGATATACAGTTTGCAAATAGGGTACTACTTCAACTAGTGTCAAAAGTGTTCTAAGGATGAGAACTTCTAAAATTCTGTATTAGAGCCTGAAATCTAAAAACACTTGGTTTATGGGAGGCTGCAGTCTACAGCTGGACCCCTAACTTCATTTTCAGTCAAGATATGAGTTCAGACACCATTTGAGCTCTTTATGTTACTTATTCTCCGATAAGGAGTTCTGATGGTGCTGAAGTAAAGGCATCCAGCTGCTAACCAGAAGGTTGTTGGTCTGACCCTATTAGCTGCTCTGCAGGAGAAAGATGAGGCCGTTGGCTTTTTTTTTTTCCTCCAGCCTTGGAAACCCTATGGGGTAGCTATGAGTCAGAATTGACTCAATGGACCTTAAGAGCTTGTTTGGAGATTCTAGCAGGGGAGCACAGCTACTCATATACCCTTGACTGAAGGGTAGTCCTCCTCTATCGTGTCAGGTCTTCCTCTTCAACCAAGCGCAAGGTTCAGAAGGTGAGACAGGCAAAGGATGATGGGACCCGAAGAGTTAACTAAAAAACAAAGGCAGCAAGCCTACTGCTGTAGCTAAAGACGAATCCACATCCTGGAACATAGTGTACAGAAGTAAGCAACCCATCCAGTTCCATAGTCCCTACCTTACAAGATCTTTTGCAGGTGTTTGTGGGCAACCAGACCTCCTCAGTTCTCCAAGCATCTCACATCGCTGTGAGATGACCACTGACCACTATACAACCATCCTCGGGTGGTGGTAGGGAGGCAAGGACACTCTGACAGAATGGAACCGGCACCCCGAGGGACAGTGAACGGGTGCCTACTACCATTTCTCAGAAAATGCCCACCTGTTTCAAAACTCAGCAAATTTATGCTCTGAGAGACAAAGGCTAGCATTGTTTGGTCCCTATTTGTCTCCGCTCATGAGCTACTTTCTTTTTCTCTTTTCCTTAATTAAAAAAAAAAAACCCTAAGCTTCTCCTGGTCATTTTTGGTCAGTAAAAGGCCAGAGCCTGATGGGGCAGACCCCTGATGGGAAGGGTTCCCTGGAACAGAGGGATGCAAAAGAAGTGGTGATGGAGGAAGAGGACACTCACATAGCCAGCCAAATCAACCTTGGCCATCAATGAGATGTCACAGCCAGACCACCCTCACATCTGACTCCATGCCAGTGGGACAGTGGGACTTTCCTGATGCTTGCTGACCACTAAACCAACAATGTGGCTATGCTTAGACAAGTGCAGGCAAGCCCTTGGAAAGGCAGGAATGTAGTTGAAAGTAGATTAACTACTATGCATAAAAGCCAAACCAAACCCACTGCCATGGAGTAGATTCCTATAGCCACCCAACAGGATAGAATAGAACTGCCCCATAGGGCTTCCAAGGCTGTAAATCTTCACAGAACCCCACTACTTCATCTTTCTCCTGTGGAGTGGCAATGGGTTCAAACTGCCAACCTTGTGGTTAGCAGCCCAATGTTTTAACCACAGTGCCACCAGAGCTCCTTAGCAGCAGAAAGGTGTTCACAAAAAGAACTAGGGAACTTACCTGGCATGTCATTCTTACAAAAAGAACCTGGGGATTTCCTTAATAATTTACAAAGATAGCCAATCCTGTAACCTTTTTAACCTGCAGTTATGTACGTATCCCAATCATTGTCCTTTCCCTCTGCTTCTGTAGTCCCACCTGAGACAGTGATGAAGCCACTGAAGCCAAACTGAATTGTAACCCATCCTTTCTAGAACCATCCTCCACCCTGACTGGAGGTAGATAAGCGGGCATGATAACTTGTTTCCTTAGTTGTCTTTCAGAAACCCAGCCAAGACCAACTTGAAATTGGCTAAAATCAGCTCAGATCCATTTTGGCCTGCAGACATGCACAGTGAGACAAACCGGAATGAAGTTGCTGGGAACTAACATCTCCCAGACTAAGCCCTGATCAGGTAATGACAGGAAGTCGGTGTAACTCATCTGGTGCACAAGTGCACTGCATTAAAATTTGACTGTCCCTTTAAACTGATGCAAAGGAAACCTCAGCCAGTCTCCAGCTAACTCATGCCCAAATTCCTGAAATTTATATGAATGTGTATAGACCCACCCCTTTCCTGAACTTTACAAAAACTGTACCAACCCCAACTTGGAGAGTCAGATTTGAGAACTGGCCCCTGTGTCCTTACCATGCCCATGGTAATCAATGATCTTTCTCATCTCTCAAGTTCACAAGGTGTGTGAACTAATTTTGGCTTAATCACACACAGGGCTGGGACTCACTTTAGTCTGACTTCACCACCAATCACCACCAAATTATCTTGTGATAATTTCCTTTGTTTTCTATTGTATATATTGTGCCATGACTGTGATTCAGTGGATGTCAGTCTCTGTGCTGGGGACATGCTGATGGTTTCCCTCATTGGAATGATACTCTCTTTGTCCTGTTCAGGGGTTAATAAAAGGGTCTCTACAAAACATTCTTGAGTCTAGGGTCTTTTTCCCTAGCACAATTCTTATAACAGATCTTATTGGAAAAAAGGGCGGGAACAAAAGTGTTAAAAGAACTTTGTGGTAAGGAAGAATTTTCATGCAGCATTGTCTTGAAAAACAATTAAAATAATTATTGAATAAGTGCTTCCAGAACACTTAACTGTGCTCCTGAGGAACCTGTAAATAGGGGGATTGTCCTTCAAACAGAATAAGGGGATATACTGCATGGTTTAAAAGCAGGAAAGGTATGTCAGAGTTGTATCCTTTCACCATACTTACTCAATCTGTATGCTGAGCAAATAATCCAAGAGGCTGGACTATATGAAGAAGAATGCAACATCAGGATTAGAGGAAGATTTATTAACAACCTGGGATATGTAGATGGCACAACCTTGCTCGCTGAAAGGAAGGACTTGAAGCACTTACTTATGAAGATCAAAAACTACAGCCTTCAGTATGGATTACACCTCAACACAAAGAAAACTAAACTCCTCACAACTAGATCAATAAGCAGCATGATGTTAAATGGAGAAAAGGCTGAAGTTGACTCAATGGCACCTAACAATGAAGTTGTCAGGGATTTCATCTCACTTGGATTTACAATTAATGCCCATGGAAGCAGCAGTCAAGAAATCAGACAACGTGGGTCTCTTCTTGTCCAGAACAAAGAAGAATGAAGAAAATAAAAAAATGCATGGAAACAATTAGTCCAAGCGACCAATACACCATGCAATTCTCAGCCTATATGACTATGAGACCAGAACTAGACGATGCCTGGCTACCACTGTCAGCCACTCAGAGGGGGATCTCTGTAGGAGATCTTGGATAGAATGGGAGATGTGGAATAAAAAAAAAAAAAAAAAAGGGACCAGGTTTGCTGGTCTGACAGAGCCAGATGGAACCACTGAGACTACGGCCCCTTGCTCCCCTTCAGGTCTGGAATTGAACCCACTCCTGTGGCTTCCAGCCTTACAAAAGACAGGCATATGAGCTGAACATTTACATAAGGTAGATACAGTCCTTGGAAAGATCACACATGGGAGAATACAAGGGCTGTGTACACACAGTGAGACAGCTCAGGTGGCAGGAGTGCATGGGAGGGAAGGACACAGGGAAGAGGTAACTATGGGGAGGTAGTGGGAGCAGAGCTGTTGCCTTGTGGGAAATTGCAGTCAATGTCATGAGACAAAGTGTATGTGAGCTGCTGTATGGTAAGTGAATTTGATCTGTAAGCTTTCACCCAAATCACAATAAAAATTTAAAAAGAAAAAAGAAAAGAAAAGAAATCTGACAACATATTGCACTGGGCAAATCTGCTGCAAAAGACCTCTTTAAAGTGTTAAAGAGAGAGAAAAAAAGAGAGTGCTAAAGAATAAAGATCTCACTTTGACAATTAAGCCATAGTATTTTCAATACCCTCATATACATCTGAAAGCAGGATAATGAATAAGGAAGACTGAAGAAGAACTGATGCATTCAAATTGTGTTGGGGAAAAATATTGAAAATACCATGGATTGCCAGAGGAATGGGCAAATCTGTCTTGGATGAAATATAGCCTTAGAAGCAAGAATGGCCTGATTTGGCTCGTCTCATGTCCGTTGGTCCTGTTGTCAGAAGGGACCAGTTCCTGGAGAAGGATATCATGCTTGGTGGAGGGTCAGCGAAAAAGGGGAAGACCCTTAACAACATGAACTGACACAGTGGCTTCAACAATGGGCTCAAGCACAGCAATGATTGTGCGGATGATGCGGGACAGGGCAGCGTTCCGTTCTGTTGTACACAGGGTCTCTGTGAGCTGGAGCTCACTGAGCAGCACCTAACAACAACAACATAGCTCCCAGTCTGATCTTTGGAATCTGTTTCCCAAAACTGACTAAATTCTTCAAAGAGCACACTGCCCAAAGCAAAATGGTTTTTACCAGTTTATCTGCACCATTGTTTGACTCAGAGGTGAGTTTTAGGAACCAAGTTTTTTCAAGTCTTGAGGTTCAAAAGGACACCTAAGGACAATAGCCTGTTTGGGTTACTCCAACTTCCATGAAAGCCAGAAATCTGCATTCCAGGATAATTAAAACAATTTTGCCACAGGGAACACTTTCCTGACCTCCTCATCCAAATAGCCCTTCTGTGTGATTATTTGATTAATGCTTGCATGAGACTATAAATTCCAGAAGGGCAGGGCCTATAAGTGGTGCTGTGTACCACAGGATCCCAAGCACCTAGCACTGAAAGAATGGATGGGAGCAAAGGTGTCCAGTGCACAGAACTGGGCTAAATAGGGGTTGCCAATATATTAATGGCTATTTTAAAGCCATGGGAGAAATGAGTTACCAAGGATATACCCAAACAACCCAGGGGTGAGGATGGAGCCCTGAGGCTTACTAACATCTTAAGGGACAAACTCAGGGGAAAAAGCCAAAAAAGAAATAGAGAAGGAAAGCAGCAGTTAAGAGAAACACCTGGAACAAATGGCTCACAGTGACAAGGGCGGTAAGAGTTTTGGTGAGAGCAGTGCTAGTGGGCTTCACATTTCTTACTCCTCAGGGACTGGTTGCTATGTCACAAGTATCTGTGGCATGTCTGTCTTCCTACCGGACTGTGTCCCCTGCCCTGGAAGGTATGAACTGAGAAATTTATCTTCCTATCTTTAGTCCCTAACAGAGTACCTGGTACACTTATTTTCTATTATTATTGTATCTTACCTTATATGAAAAAAGATAAATGGTGCTTCCTGGCATATGACAGGAATTCAATAAGTGGTGGATAAATGAAATAATAAAATAAATGTAAGGATTAACACATCGTGACTGTTATGAATTGTGTTCTCCCAAAATATGTGTCATATATCTTAACCCCTATATTTGTGGTTATAATCCCATTCGAGAATGTGTTTTGTCAATGAGGCAGTATTAGTTGAGGGTGTGTCTTAAACTGATCTCTTTTGAGATGTAAAAGCAGATTAAGCAAACACAGATTAAGGGGGAGAGATGGATGCCATGCCACATGAAGATCCCCAAGGAATTTAGGAACAGAAGCTGAAGAAAGACAAGGACTTTCTTCCAGAGCCAACACACAGAGAGAAAGCCTTCCCTA
>NW_006922421.1:649962-651479 GCF_000298275.1 Orycteropus afer afer
GGCGCAGGATCGGGCAGTGTTTCGTTCTGCTGTGCATGGGGTCGCTATGAGTCGGAAACGACTCGACGGCACTTAACAACAACAACAACAAGACAATGGCCTACACCATGGTGTAAATTTTATTTTTCTAGTTATTGATAACAAAAACCTGCCTATCACAGATATTAGATATACAAATGTTAAGGACTGAGTGACTACTGCTTTCTTATTCATAGAGAAATCCTGTTCTCTAAAATCATAGACTATCTTAAACTTTGCTGTTTGAAATTTTATCAGTAAGAATTTATTCATGTTAGATCACATATGTGCAAAGCGTTAGGAAATAATGGGAATGGACTACCTAAATAAAATTGGTTCTCGTTCTCACTCAGAAAATTCTCTTCTAAAGGATATCTAACTTTGCTAGACTTCTTTTACTTCAAATATAGTAAAAGGGACTGCAAAGTATATGAAAACCAGAATAGTTAAGCCACACCAAGATGCTGCCAACATTTTCAGCTGCTCTCCTCTGGCGTCCGTGACAGAAAATGTCATTTGAGAATGTTAATCAAGAGTCCCAAACTTCTGCATCCTGCACCAAGCACTTCATCTGCCTCTATGTTCCTGGAAAATACCTCCTGATTCTCAATCAACAACTAAAAACCAAACCTTTTGCCATCCAGTCAATCCCAACTCATGGCAACTCCATGTGTTATAGAACAGAACTGTTCCTTGGTGGTAACCTTTACTGAGGGGTGCCTAGTTGGTGCAAACAGTTGAGTGCTTGACTACTGGTGGAAAGGTTGGTGGTTTGAACCTCAAAATAAAGGCCTAGCAAAACGCTTCCAAAGGGGGACAGCCTTGAAAATCCTAAGAAGCAGTTCTACTTTAATACATGACTCAGAATTGACGTGACAGCAACCAACAGCAAAAACAAACGTTATGGAAGCAGATGGCCAGGACTGTCTTCTGCAGTGCTGCTAGGTGGGTTTGAATTACCAGCCTGTGCAGCAGCAGCTGATTGCAAACCACTTGCACCACCCAGGGACTTTCCTTAATCAATGAGAAAATAAAAATCTGTCTGGCCATCCAGTACTCCAGGATAATGAGGTAAAGCCAGCTCGATGTTAACAGAAAACATTATTTCTCCCAAAGACACACTACAGCTGTAAAGTGTCTCATACACACACACACACACACACACACACACAAACCCAGTGCTATTGAATCAATTCTGACTCCTGACCCTATAGGAGGACAGGGTAAAACTTTCCCATAGGGTTTCCAAGGCTGTAAATTTTTACAGAAGCCGATTGCCTCATCTTTCTCCTATGGAGTGGCTAGTGGGTTCCAACTGCTGACCTTTTGGTTAGCAGCCAAATGCCTTAAACACTGTGTCACCAGTACTCTTTGTAAAGTGTCATGTTGTTGTTGTTAAAAAACCAAAACCAAACTCACTGCCGTCGAGTTGAATCCAGCTCATAGTGACCGCTCCTTGTGTTTCTGAGGCGGTATCACTATGGAAGTAGATTGCCCAA
>NW_006922421.1:651579-658594 GCF_000298275.1 Orycteropus afer afer
CTTCCTTCCGAGGAGTGGCTGGTGGGTTTGAACCGCCAGCCTTCTGGTTAGCAGTCAAGTGCCTTAGGCACTATGCTACCAGAGCGCCATCAAATTGGCTCTGACTCTTAACAACTCATAGCGTACAACAGAACGAAACACTGCCCGGCCCTGCGTCATCCTCACAATCCCTGCTATGCTTGAGCCCATCACTGAAGTCACTGTGTCAATCCATCTCATCGAGGGTGTTCCCCTTTTGTGCTGACCCTCTACTTTACCAAGCATGGTATCATTCTGCAGGTACTGGTCCCTTCTGACAACATGACCAAAGTAGATGAAACAAAGCCTGGCCATTCTCACTTCTAAAGAGCATTCTGGCTACACTTGTTCCAGGACAGATTTGTTCCTTCTTCTGGAAGTCCATGGTATTTTCACTATTCTTCGCCAACACCACAATTCAAAGGCATCAAACTCTTCTTCAGTCTTCCTTATTCATTGTCCAGCTTTTAAGTGCATATGAGGTGATTGAAAACACCATAGTTTGGGTCAGGCACACCTTAGTCTTCAAAGTGACACTTTTGCTTCTTAACACTTTAAAGAGTTCTTTTGCCCAGTGCAATACGACTTCTGATTTCTTGACTGCTGCATCCATGGGTGTTGATTGTAGATCCAAGTAAAATGAAATCTTTGAGAACTTCTATCTTTTCTCCATTTATCATGATGTTGTTATTGATCCAGTTGTGAAGATTTTCATTTTATGTTGACATGTAATACATACTGAAGACTATAATCTTTGATCTTCATCACTAAGTGCTTCAAGTCATCTTCACTTTCAGCAAGCAAAGTTGTGTCATCTACCTATCACAGGTTGTTAATTAGTCTTTCTCTCATCCTGATGCTGCGTTCTCCATATATCCAGCTTCTCAGATTATCTGCTGATACAGATTGAGTAAGTGTGGTGAAAGGATATAACCCTGATGCATGCCATCCTGACTTTAAACCATGCAGTATCCCCTTGTTCTCTTCGAACAGCCTCTTGGTCTATGTATAGCTTCCTCATGAGCACAGTTAAATATTCTGGAATTCCCATTCTTCGCAATGTTATCCATAATTTGTAACAATCCACACAGTCGAATGCCTTTGCATAGTCAATAAAACACAAGTAAATATCTTTCTGGTATTCTTAGCTTTCAGCCAAGATCCATCTGACATCAGCAATGACATCCCTCGTTCCATGTCCTCTTCTGAATCCAGCTTGATTTCTGGAAGTTCCCTGTCAATATATTGCTGCAACTGTTTTTGAACTCACATTGTACAGAGAATTGGAGACCATACACTTGAAATAGAGAAAAAAGGTCGAAGTTGCTTTCCAAACAGTATCTCAGAAGCCTAAACCTCAAAACAAAACAAAACGCAGAGCACGCAGTCTGACCAGTCTCCCTCCTTGTATCATACAAGGAAACATGGCAATTTACCTAAGAGTTTAACAGCCTTTAAAAATAATAAAGAGAAACTTAAAAAACAAAACGGTGAGAAAAAATAAACCCTTACAATAAGATCTATTGTTTATAAACCAGTTGAGAGGAAAGACACTCTGATTGCGTCCTCTCCCTCTGACTTCCCCTGAAAGGGGAAAAAGGGAAAGAACGATCATCGATGGCAAATGGCAGTTGCAGCAAAGCAACACTAAGAGCAGGCTTCGCGCTCAGGATAGAACGCTGCGCCTCCTCCTGGTGGCCTTCGGTGCTCAGAGAAACTTTTCTAGTAACGAACTATAGAAATGATCCCTTAAAGTATAACCTTAAACTTGAACGCACAGGCTCTGAAAAGCACACACATTTCACTGACAGTGAGAAAGTTCACCAGTTGTAGTTTTACTGTAAAATATTTAGAGAAACGTGTTCTGCGATGCAATATTTAACAATGCATCTTCAACGTTTTACGGAGAAAGGTAAACAATTTTTAAATAATTTTTAACTGGCTGTTTTAATTAGGAGTTCTGGTGGCGTAGTGCCTAAGGCGTCTGACTGCTAACTAGAAGGCTGGCGGTTCAAACCCACCAGCCACTCCTCGGAAGGAAGTCTGGGCATCTACTTCCGTAGTGATGACGCCTGGGAAACCAAAGGAGGGGTCGCTGAGAGTCAGATCTGACTCCACTGCAGTGGGTATGTTTTAATTAGCAGGCTACTGAGCAGCATCCAATCACAACCAGCATCTTTCAAGACGTTTTCTTCGCAGCTGGGGGAAACCGGCCCAGCCCTGGAAGCGAAAGGAAAAGAGGAGGCCTGTTGCTAGTAGGAAACCTGCTGAATTGGGTGATAAGTAAACCTCCGCCGGCCTATGCAGACAACAGATTTCAAACCGCCGTGGCTGTCTCGGTGGCTGACCTTATCCCATTTGTACTTGTTGATTTTTTGTACCATATGCTTGCACTACATGTTCACATTTTTTAAAGGTTTAAAAATAAAGCCAGTTGTTAAGGTGAATTTGACACTACTCAGAAACTTGAATGCCATATATCTAAAATACCAAACCCCTGCCTAGGAGTTAATTCTGACTCATGATGACCCCATGAGTTACAGAAGTAATATTGCTTCACAGGGCTTTCTTGTATGCAACCTTGGTGGTGCAGTGGTTAAGCATTTGGCTGCTGCTAACTGCTAACTGAAAGGTTCAAGCTGCTCTGCAGGAGAAAGATAAGGGAGTTGATTTCGTGGTGATGGGGTTTTAACCTATATGTTAATCTTTATGGAAGCAGATTGCCAAGCCTTTCTTCTGCAGAGCTGCTGGGTAAGTTCAAACTGCTACTTTGCTCCACTCAGGGATCAATAACTAAACCATTATGAACTAAACCAAAACAAAGCCCACTGCTCCAGAGTCAATTCCAACTCAGCAACCCTGCAGGACAGAGGAGAACTGCAGACTGCCACATCTTCTCTCCTATCAAAGAGCTGGTGGGTTCCAACAGCCCACCTCTGGCTAGCAGCTGAGTGCTTTAATGACTGTGCCACCAGGGCTCCACAATATTAACTACTTACTATTTATTGGACTGGGCAGTGTTTTGTTCTGTTGTACACAGGGTCTCTATGAGTCAGAGCTAACAAAATGACACCTAACAACAACAACAACATTTTTTGTTAATCTTACCATGTGCCTGGCACCATTCTAAGTGCTTTACATATATTATCTCAATCCTCTGGATAGCCCAATGAGGTAAATAAGATTATTACCATCCCAATTATATAGATGGAGAAACTGAAGCCCAGAAAGACTGGTAACTTGCCTAAGGTCACACGGTTGTTAGATCTGGCACCAGAACTATTACCTTAACCATTGTGGTGGTTATGTTTGTGTGTCAACTTGGCTGGGCCTGGTTAAGTGGCTGGGCAGCTAGTGGTAGTTATTCCCTATGATGAGACTGGCAATTAACTCCATCGTGAAATCTACCACAAGCAGCTGAATAGCTGCTTTGGGTATGTGGTCTGCTTCCCATATATAAAAAACAGCTTTGGGAATGGTCTCTAGCATGTGGCATGCTTGGACCCTGCATGTACCCGTGTCATTGTGCAGCAGCCTGCCATGGGACTTACAATGAACTTGAATTAATGGCCTGCCATGTGGTTTGGTAACATTGGGACTGTGCCTTTTTACTTGTCAGCCTTGGGCTTCTCAGCCTCAGCAGCCTGAGTGAAGAGACGCCTCTAGCTCCAGTGGGCCGGATTAGACCCCAAGGTTGAGGGGCTCCAGTGGGGTCGAGTTAGACCCCAAGGTTGAGGGGCTTTCACCCAGCCCTTAGAGCCTGGCACTTTGAACTTGGACTTAAAGCCTCTAAACTGTGAGAGAATAAACTCCTGTTTGTTTAGGCCATCCCATTTGTGGCATATTCCTGTCAGAGCGGCTCTAGGTAACCAGAGCAGCCATCATCCCACTTTTCTATGGTGCTGAGCATTGTTCAAGGTAGTATTAAGTATGTAGAGGTAAGAAGGTGAGAAAAGTTCTTATTCATAACAGAGCTTATCTTCTGAGGAGACGCAGCAGCAAATACACAAGAGGATGCCAGATATTTTTTAAAGGCAGTTTGACACTCTCTGCCTTTTGACTGGATTATTTAATCCTTCCCCATTTAATGTTATTATTGATACAGTGGGATCTATGTCTGCCATTTTACTTCTTGTTTTCCATGTCTCTTGTCCTTCTATTCTTCCTTTACAACTTTTGCGTTGAGTGAATATTTTCTAATGTATTTAAATTTCACTAATGATTTTTTCACTATATTTTTTGAGGTTTTTTTCTTTTTTTAAGTGGCTGCTCTATGGTTATCATATGCATATTAACAGAATGAGCTTCAGATTTATACAGCTTAATTCTGGTATCATATAGAAATGTTACCTCTGTTTTGCTCTATTCTCCCCACCCCCATTTTTGTGGTCTTGTACATGGAAGTCGAGTATTCTACATTTTATTGTGATTTGGGTGAAAAGTTTACAGAACGAATTAGTTTTCCATTCAATAATTCATAACTATTTTGATTCATGTCATTGATTGATAGCTCAGTTCCTTAAGAACTCAACTATCACCCCCACCCTGGTTAAGACAGGACCTTGGTTGGAGGCAGGTAAGTAAACATGGTAACTCAGTTCCTTAAGAACTGAATGGAGTGAAAGGTCAATTTACACATTTTCTCCATAATCCCCCTAAAAACAGGTACTAAGTATGTTAATGTGTTTCAGGAGAGAACTTGAAAATTAACCTTGGCTGGCAGACATGCGCAGTGAGGCAAACAGGAACAATGTTGCCGGGCACTGACATTCTCCCCTCTGCCAAAGCCCCAGTGAGCTGATGACAGGAAGGCGGTGTGACTCAGCGGTGAGCAAGCGCACTGCATTAAGAAAGAAGCTGCAGCCAATCATCAGTTAATTCACGCCCAAATTCCTTGCATCTTCATGAATATGTATAACCCCCTCTCCTAAAACTTACAAAAAATTGTATCCCGATCTCCTTTCAAAGAGTCATATTTGGGTACGGGATGAGGGGAGCTCTCCAGTCTCATTTGACCAGTAATCTTTGTGATTTGGAGTTTTGTTCCATACTCCCCTCCAAGACTCGCTAATGAGATGTTTTATAGCTGTTATCCTTAAGTTTCCCATTCTGTCGAGATACTACAATTTCTACAAGAAAAAACAAAAATTCAGCAAAATCCTGTTAAAGATCATGGAACGAAAGCCACTCAGACTGCGCTCTCTCCCTCTTCCTCTCCCAAATGGAAGAGAAGAACGATCATCAATGGCAAATGGCAGTTGCAGCAAAACAACACCAAGAGCCGGCTTCACGCTCAGGAGAGAACGCTCCGTCTCCTCCTCGTGGTTTTCGGTGCTCTACACGATCAGAGAAACTTCTCTAGTAACAAACTATAGAAATGATCCCTGAAAGTATAGTCTTAACCTGGAGCGTTCAGCCTCCGCTGAATCTATGACAGCGGCGCACTTTTTACTGATGATGATTTGTTTTCTATGTTAGTATCTTTTCAGAACTAATGGATACATGTATTTTCAGTGTACCGTTTATGTACAACTTTCAGAAAAGTCTTTTGAATAATCTCAAGAGGAATACTCTTTAAGAAACTTTTAAGACTTCATGTTCTTAATTAGCCTATTACGGACCGACAGCCAATGAGAATCTTTCTGTCTCTTAAAACCAAAAACCAAACACACTGCCATCTAGTGCTTTCCGACTCATAGCGACCCTATCAGGCAGAGCAGAACTGCCCCCTACTGTCCCAAGGCTGCAAATCTTTACAGACCCAGACTGCCTCGGGTGCTTTCTTCCACGGAGTGGCTGATCGGATTGAACCCCCAACCTCTTGGTTACCAGCCGAATATCTTAACCACTGTGCTGCCAGAGCTCTTTAAGACACTAGCATTTCCAGATTAGTTTAAAACAAAAGGTGTGCTCCTGTGCATTAAATTAACTTTCTGATCTTAAATATAGCACGCAGCCTCTGTGGGGTGAGAGTTAAAAACAAAACAAAAAAAACTACGCTCTTAAGATCATGAATTTCTTTCTTTCTTTTTTTTTTTTTTTAGCAGTGCTCCCCTTCCCTCCCCTCCCATTTCTGGTAACCAACAAAGAAAGCTTCCTTCCATATATAAACCTTGTAAGAAACCTAAATTTCTTAATAGGTGGGTTAATCGGACCCTTTTACTTAACTCCTTGTTGCCCATGTAAGTGTGGGCATGAGGGGCGTTTATCTAGCTCCCAGTGTCGCTTTTCTAAAATAATATGTGGATACTTAGGTCAAATTTAACTGAGAAACAGGATTATTTTTAAAAGTGCATCTTAATTTTTTTATTGATTAGGTAAAAAATAACAAAAATTGTAAAATGTAGTTACTTTGGATTTTTTTTTTTCTTTCATTTTTTTGGGGAGTGTCTGCTTTTACTGGTGACTTTGTACTATTTGAATTTTTCAACCTAACACTTGCATCCACAATCAACATCTATGGAAGCAGCGTTTAAGAGATTGGTAGCATAGTGCTTAAGGCACTTGACTGCTAACCAGAAGGCTGGCAGTTCAAACCCACCAGCCACTCCTCGGAAGGAAGATGGGACAATCTACTTCTGTAGTGATACTGCCTCCGGAAACCCAAGGAGGGGTCACTATGAGTCACTATGAGTCGGTCCGACTTGATGGCTTATAACAGTACTGCATTAAGCAAATCTACTGCAAAGATCTCTTTAAAATGTTAAAAAGCAAAGATGTCACTTTGAGGACTAAGGTATGTCTGACCCAAGCCAAGGTATTTTCAGTCGCCTCATAAGCATGCAAAAACAAGGAGCTCTGGTGGTGCAGTGCCTAAGGCACTTGACTGCTAACCAGAAGGCTGGAGGTTCAAACCCACCAGCTACTCCTCTCAGAAGGAAGATTGGGCAATCTACTTCCGTTATGATACCTGCCTCAGAAACCCAAAAAGGCCTCACTATGAGTTGGATCTGACTCAACCGCAGTGGGATGTTTTTTTGTTTTTTTTTTTTTTTTT
>NW_006922421.1:659235-681646 GCF_000298275.1 Orycteropus afer afer
GATTCCACCATGGAGTTGATTACCAGTCTCATCATGGGGAATACTACATCCAGCTGCCCAGCCACTCAACCAGGCCTAGCCAAGTTGACACAAAAACTTAACTACCACATCTGTCTTGGAAGAAGTAAAGGGTTGTTGTTGTTATGTGCCATCGAGTTGGACCCAACTCATAGCGACCCCTTCTTGGGTTTCTGAGGCAGTATCACTACGGAAGTAGATTGCCCTATCTTCCTTTGGAGGAGTGGCTGGTGGGTTTGAACCACCAGCCTTCTAATTAGCAGTCAAGTGCCTTAGGCACTATGCTACCAGAGCTGCCTAAGTAAGGGTACATACAGAATTTTCCTTAGTAGCAACGAGGATAGTGAGACTCCATCTTGCTTACTTTGGACATATTATCAGGAGGAACCAATCCCTGGAGAAGGATATCATGTTTGGTAGAATGCCAGCACAAAAAAAGAGGAAGATTCTCAATGCAATCAATGTGCAATGCAATCAATGACACAGTGGCTACCACCGTGGACTCCAACACAGCCTCAACAATTGTGAGGATGGCGCAGGCACAGGGCAGCGTTTCGTTCTGCTGTGTATGGAGTCTCTATGAGTTGGAATCTACTCCATGGCACCTAACAACAACAAGACTGTATCAGATTTGTTTTTAAATATCAGCAGGCCAACTATGGCTCATTTTCAGTTGTCTTCTATGTGCTTGTCAGTATTAAAATAAAAACCTACTAAATGATATATTGTTTAAAAATAAAAGTAACTTGCCAAGTGAGCTCCCAAAATTGTCTTAAATGCAATTTCTCATGTTAATTTAAATAAAAAAAGCTAACATTTGTCTAGTCTAGTACTTTATTATGTCCTAGGCTCTTTACTAAACACTTTAGATAGATCACCTCTTTTACTCTTGGAAATAAACTCTAAGAAGTCGGGGAACTGGAAGCTTACGGATGTTCAGTTGTCCCTCCAGGGCCACAGGGCTGTCCCTTGCTGCCTTGAGCACTCATATTCCTCCATTCTCCATTTTGTGAGTTCTTTACTCTTTCCATGTTACCCAAATAAAGGCTCTTTGCGTTTTGCCCAGAAGCAAGAAACTGCAGGTAAAATTTAATAAATTGACCTTAACCTGTTGCTGTGGAGTCAATTCCAATTCATAGCGACCCTGTAGGACAGAGCAGAACTGCCCCATGGGGTTTCTAAAGCGGTAATCTTCACAGAAAGCATCTTTCTCCCGCAGAACAGCTGGTGGGTTTGAACGGCCTACCTTGGGGAATGGGAGTGGAATCTGAGAGTACTGTCTGAGGAGCATTTAGGTGTTTTTCATAAAAGAAATCATAGAGCAATTATAGAAGGTGGTAGCAGGGGATGAACCATTTACTAATAGGAAATGTCTTAGGGACCAGAAGTGCTGTGGAGATCAAAGACTAAGAACAAACAGTATGTCCCCTGAGCTGACAGACAACAGCCATGTACAAAGAACAGCACTCCACGCCTGTGGCAGATAACAAGGAAAATGAGAGCCACAATCCCTATCCTCTTGGAGATTACCAGGTCCTATCTGCAGTGGGGAGCTCTGGTGCCGCAATGCCTAAGGCATTTGAGCACTAAATTCTTGGAAGGAAGACAGGGCAATCTACTTCTGTAGAGATATTGTCTCAGAAACCCAAGGAAGGGTCGCTATGAGTTGGAACCCACTCAACGGCCATGAGTTTTTGGTTTTTGATCTTCAGTAGTTCCTGTGAGTCATCCGACTGGATACCTGGTGAAAACTCAGCCTCCCTAGACGAACCTGAGATCATTCCCACATATACACACATGACTTTGGAGAACTAGAGACTTGGGGCAGGAAGAAGAGAAGCAGAGAGAGACAAAAATACTATCCTCAACTTTAAAATGTGAAATAAGGAATTGAACTGAATAACCCTAAAGTCCCTTCTAGGTCTTATATTTTCAACTCTATGGAGGAGGTTATTATTATCTTCCTTGTTCCTTAGATTAAGAGACTGAGGAACCAAGAATATGAGTAACTTCTGCTTGGTCACAGAGATAGTAAGTGCCAGACCACGATTTCAGTCTAGGAGGTCTGACTCTGGGGTACAGTGCATAATAGTTATCAGACCTCAGGTGCAAATCTGTCTTCTCCATATTTAGTTAATTGACATCTTATCTTTAATGGCTCAGAAGCAACTTAAATACAATGTGTCCAACTGAATTTTTGTTTTGTGTGCTTTGGGTGCAAATTTATAAAGCAGATTTGTTTTACATTCAACAGTTCATGAACATTTGATTTCACAGCCCTGATTTACAATCTCCAGCCATAAAAATCAACTGAGCTAATCTAGCCTGCTCCCCCAAACTAGGCCCTTTCCAATATCTGCCTCAGTAATGGTACCATTGTCTGTCATTCATCCAAAGCACATGCCAGTAAACAAGGGTCATCCTGCACACCTTTCTTTATACCAATCTGTCATAAGTGCTCTTGAAATATCCCCTAAAGACCTCCCAAAATTAACCCACCTTTCTCCAATTCCACCCCCCCACACACCCTCCACACCCCGGTAGTCAAGTGATCATCTCTCAGCTGGACACAGCCTCCACATTTTTGGTTGCCTTTCTCCAATCCATTATCTAACCAGCAGCCAGCAGTTCCCTTTCAAACTTTAAATTCAATCATGTCACTGTTGAGAAACAATTCTCCATGAATCTCTCACATTTCTGAATGTCAGTCTTTGTTCTGGAATATCTTTTGAAGGATGTTTGCATAGCAGACTTGGAGGTTAGAGATAGTATCTCCAGAGCAAAGGGCAAATGTGGCAAGCTGGGTTCTCTAGATGATGTGTACCAGCAAAATGAAGAAGTAAACTAAGAGAAAAGGTAACAGTACACAAGGAAGTGAATTCAGAATGGCATCTGCTAGGTTTAGTGGTTTTGTTTTTTTTTTAAATTCTAAAGAAGTAAAGGGAGAAGTCCTGTTAGAATATTCTAAGAGCACATTCATCACAAGCCTGCCTTAGAAATGGCATCTGCATAGAAAACCTGGACTTTTAGGAAACTTCAAAAATGCTGAAGTGTGCGGATGAGGAGGGGGATGGACCTGGCTATATAGGACCACAGCAGTAGTAGCAGAGTGCAAGCTGAAAGGTCAGCTCTTCAAACCCACCAGCTGCTACAAGGGAGAAAAACGTTTTGCATATCTAAAGATTTACAGCCTTGGAAGCCCTATGGGCAGTTCTACTCGGTCCTATGTTGTATTGTGCCGTGGAGTCGGACCCGACTCATAGCGACCCCTCCTTGGGTTGCCGAGGCAGTATCACTACGGAAGTAGACTGCCCAAACTTCCTTCGGAGGAGTGGCAGATGGGTTTGAACCGCCAGCCTTCTGGTTAGCAGTCAAGTGCCTTAGGCACTATGCTTTCAGAGCTCCTACTCGGTCCTATAGGGTCCCTTTGAATCGGCGGCAATAGGGTCTGGCATGGTTTTATTGTTGTTTTTGTTATGTCACATCTCTTACTGATAGTAACCCGATGTGCAACAGAACCAAACACTGCCCAGTCCTGCGCCATGCTCACAATCTCCGCCGACCCTCTGCTTTATCAAGCATGATATCCTTTTCCAGGGCCGGATTTCTTCTGCTAATATGACCAAAATAAGGGAAACAACATACAATTCAAAGGTGCCAATTTTCTACTGAGGTCTTCCTTATCCATTCTTCACTAGTTAGTTGTACACTGGTTTTGTTAACAACAACAACAACAACAAAAAAAACACATATATACTTCAAGGCAGATTTAAAAAAAAAAAAAGCAGAACTACTTGGTTACCAAAGATGGCAGAGAAAGAAACACGACAAAAATTAAAAACACAAAAATGGAAATAAAGAGCGCTCCAAGATTTACTTAAGCCATACCATAAAAAACTTGACAAGTAGTCAGAATATAAAATTGCTTGCTACTATAACCTAAAATAATCTGTATTACAATTTAAAATTTTAAGTGAAAAACCACTCAGACTGCATTCTCTCCCTCTCACTTCCTCTTAAAGAGGAAGAGGAACGATCATCAATGGCAAATGGCAGTTGCAATAAAGCAACACCAAGAGCCGACTTCACGCTCAGGAGAGAACGCTGCGTCTCCTCCTCGTGGTTTTCGGTGCTCTACACGATCAGAGAAACTTCTCTAGTAACAAACTATAGAAATGATCCCTGAAAGTATAGTCTTAACGTTGCAACCAAAGCCTCTGCTGGGTCCCAGGAAGCCACACACATTACAGCGATGGTGAAATATTTCTCAGACTTCTTAAAATGTCTTTCAGTTACATTTCACATTTGATAATGATTCGGCCATTATGACTAACATTCAAAACACTTGAAATCACAAATTACTTGAAATCTTTCAGAAATTCTTCAAAGTAGCAACCCGCCTCATTAACATAGGGTCTCCTGGCAGCCAATCACACGCTACGCTCGCAGTGCGCCTGTCTCATTCCCGACCCGGAGGTGACTGCGATTACGCGGCTCACTGTCTCACACTACAGACAAGACTGGTCAAATTCGGTGACTCCAGCGCATCCCGATCACGAATATACGCTGCAGACCTCGGATCAGCGCGAACCGCCTCTCTTCTGCTAGGGAAGTCAGCCGATTCGGAAACCAGCCTTCTTATGACTGTAATACTCAACAGAAACAAAGACAAGAAACACATTCAGATAGAAAGAAAAACAGAAAAGAGAAAAAAGTGGTGTAATACTCCTGATGTTATTGCTATAGAGTCGATTCCAACTCATAGTGACCCTATGGAGAACCGACTCACAGGGTTCCCGAGGCTGTAATCTACTGAACTAGACTGGCACACCTCTTTCCCACTGAGTGGCTGGTGGGTTGTAACCGCCTTTCAGTTTTCAGCCAAACGCTTTAATCACTGTGCCACGAGGCTCCTTATATTCCTAATGCCACATAATAATAATCATAACCAAGATCATTTGTTGACTGCCTCCCAGATGATTTAATTCGTTTTCTCATCTCATCTTTTAAACAACTGAATATAAAGGGTACAATCATTATTCTCAGACAGAATGATAAATGCCCCCAAATCCACCTAGCAGACAGAACTACAAATGGAATTTAAGTCTAAATCAAGACCAGAGTTCTTCCTCACTAGAGGTCTAGGCTCCATTCAAACCCATTTCATTAATAAAGCACCAAATACATTTTCCTTCAAACTTAAGTCTGAACTATTTATTAGTCTCCGGCTTCTAAATCAAGGAGCTACGGTGGTGCAGTGCCTAACACATTTGACTGCTAATCAGAAGGTTGGTGGTTCAAAACCATCAGTCACTCCATGAAAGGAAGCCAGGGCAATCTACTTCCGTAAAGATTTACCACTTCAACTTCCCATAAGATAGAGGAATAGGCAGACAAGTGACACAGACCCTCTTCAACAAAGAAAAGAAAAACCAATTGACAGAGATACAGAAGATAATCTTGGAGCCCTGAGCTTTGAAAGGAACTAACTATACAGAAGTGGATTAGGCACCAACCAGTGAAAAAACCTGAACGAAAACAGTGAGTACAGAGACAGTCAGAGCTGCAGACTGTCAGCTACTCTGGTGAGACCAAGAGCCTGAATATTTCCAAGTGGTGTTGGGACCTGAGAATTGACCTAAAGATCAGCCCTGGTCATCAAGGGCTGCAGGGACGACTGCGCTGGCGGCCTATGACTAGGAAGGGAAACAGCAAGGAGGGAGACAACCTGAGCTGTTGATTTTCCACTGTCCAGAGGGCGCAGCCATCTTGAATGTTTACAGGCAGTAGTCATTTTGGATATTTAAAATGACCGAGGGTGCAGCCATTTTGAATGTTTACAAGTGGCAGCCATTTTGGATATTGAAAGTGATCAGGGCACAACCATTTTGAATCTTTACAAGTGGAAACCATTTTGGATTTTAAAGTGATAGCATTCTCATTCGGATTCCAGGGACCTAAGAATAGGGTCTGTTTGCCAAGGTAGGCAGGGACATATGAGAGGCTGACAACAGGAAAGGAGACAGGTGGTGAGTGTATGTTGTTGTTATGGGCCATGGAGTCAGACCTGACTCATAACGACCCCTCCTTGGGTTTCCAAGGTAGTATCACTACGGAAGTAGATTGCCCAACCTTCCTTCCGGTGAGTGTATAAGTGCTGTCAACTAGTGAATAGAGGAGCACAGCACAGTACCCTGCCTGTATAGATAACATACAAACAAAACAAAGAAAATGAAAATTGCAGGCAAGTCACTCTAACATATAATCACCAATGAAATATAGACGCAAAAATGTCACAATGCCTCAGAAACAACAGAGCATCACAGTCCACACAAAGAAGATAAAGCAGGAAAACAAGAGAACAGGGTACAGACCCAAAACACATCCCTGAGGAAGTCACAGCACTGGAACTCCCTGATAAGGGATAATATTAAAAGAATGATATTTAAGTATCTTCAACGAATTAAGGGACGGATCAAGGAAAACCCAGAGAAAACCCTAGAACAATTTTGAAAGATGATACAAAAACATAAGGACAAAATAAATGAAAAATTAGAAATGATACAAAATCTACACACAGAAATCCAAAAGCTTAATACTAAATTTCAGAAAAAGATAAGACACTGAATAGGCAAAGGAACACAATTGAATCAATGGAAGTCAGAATTAGGGAGATTGAAGGCAAATACCTGAATACTTCTTTAGAAAGGGATAAATCAGAGCAGAGATCAAAATAAAATGAAGAAAGCCTAAGGTTCATGTGGGATACCATCAAAAGGAATAACCTAAGTGCAATTGGAATTCCAGAACAGGAAGAGACAAATAAAACCACAGAGAAACTGTTGAAGATTTGTTGGAAGAGAATTTTCCTGGTATGATGAAAGATGAGAATATATCCATTCAGGAAGTCCAACGAACCCCAAACAGGATAGACCCCAAAAGAAAATCACCCAGACATATCATCATCAAACTCACCAAAACCAAAGACAAAGAAAGAATCATGAGAGCAGCACGGGAAAAACAAAAAGTTACCTACAAGGAGCGACCAATAAACTAAGATTGGATTTCTCGACAGAAAGCATGCAGGTGAGAAGACAATGGGATAGTATATATAAAACTCTGAAAGAGAAAAATTTCCAACCAAGAATTATGTACTGTCCCTCAAATATGATGGTGAATTAGGACATTTCCAGATAAGCAGAAATTAAAGGAATTTGTTAAAACCAGACCAGCCTTACAAGAGATGTTAAAGGGTGCACTTTGGACAGAGAAGCAACAACAGCCAACAACAACTGACCATTAGCACACATGATGACATAACTCAGAAACCAACCCAGCTATGGAAGTATCCAAAGTAAAGAAGCCTACAAGATTGTAAACAGGGAACCAGAGACATCAATTGACAAATGAGGATAACTACAAACCAAAAAGGGGGAAAAAACTGTGTAGTTACAGAACTTCTAGATGGCAGGGAAGTCAAGAGAACTACAAGATAGAACAGACTGTTCTAAACTTGGGAAGAAAACTATAAATCACAGGGTAACCTCAGAGAAAAATGATAAACCTTCACATCAAAAAAGAGGACCAGCATAAATATTCAGCAAATACTAAAACAATAGCAATGAAGGAAGTGATAACACAATCCATAAACAAAACAAGCTCAGCATAGAGAATTATATGGAATGAAACTAAATGTACACATTACGTTGAATGTAAAACAAGCTCTTAAATAATAATAATAATAATAAAAAGAATTATATGGAACAAAGAAGTCGACACTACGAAAAAGCACATAATAAAAATGACAGCAACAAATTCACATTTGCCAATAATTACATATCTGGCAAGGTATTTATCTCTTAAGATTTATAGCGGAAGAGTGGATGACCAAACTATGGTACATACACATACTGGAATGCTATGCAGCACTGAAGAATAATGGAGAGTCTGCAAAACACCGCATAATAAGGATGAACTTGGAGGACGTTATGTTGAGTGAAATAAGTCGATCACAAAAGGACAAATATAGTATTAGTTCGTTGTTGTGGAGGGTGAAGGAAAGGTTTATATATGGAGGGAAACTTTCTTTGTTGGTTGCCACGGGTGGGAGGGGAGGAGAGGGAACATAGCAAAAAAAAAAAGCATCGACCCATGTCATTTTAGTTTTGTGTATGTCACTGTACATAAATTATATTTCAATAAAAATGTATTTAAAAAAAAAAGACTTACCACATCAGAAAACCAATGGGGGTCGCTAAGTCGCAATCAAGTCCGTGGCAGTGGGTTTGGTTTGGTTTTGATGTCTTCTAAATCCAGAAGAAGCCTATTATTTACTTCTGGCAAAATTTAGCCCCAGTTTCTCCTCAAGTAACACTCACTTAACTTCCTGCTGTAAAAATGCTTCTGTCCTACAATTATTCTATGTGCTAAGAAGTACAAAGCTACCTGGACATTCACACGGATTCTGAATCAACATCTTTTTTTTTTTTTTTTTTAATTGTGATTTGGGTGAAAGTTTACAGAGCAAATTCACTTTCCATACAGCAGTTCACACACACGTTCTCTCATGACATTGATTACAATTTACCCCAATGCAACACCTCCCCTCCCACTTCCTCCCGATAGTTACTTGTTCCCTGTATCCATCCCTCCATGCACTCCTGCCCCCTGATCTGTCTCCCTGTGCATAAACAGCCCTTCTTTCTCCCATGATTTTTCTCTCCAAGGAGTGTATCTACCTCAGGTACAACATCTTTTAATTGCATCATGATAGCATGACTAGTATCAGTTATACCATCCAAATACCTCTCCTAATAGAACATCCTTCAGAGAAAGGGGCAGTGTCAGGGCAACCTGATCAGGCCTGGTGTCTGAGCAATTCTTCATCTTGATGAAGTGCCTTCTAGTCACTTCATCCAAAGGCTGTGCCTAGGGCCAGGCCCCTCCATATTTAAGATTTTTTCATTATCCATTCCACCAGTCTTTCTGGAGATCTCTCACCATCCATGACATCCTTTGGTCTCCTCTGAGCACGTTCTCCAACTGCAAATGAATATGCCCATTGCTCTAATGCATTCTCAGATTTAGCTCATGTCATTTCTGATGGTGCCTTCCCTGACCTCCCCAGGTACAGTGACCCCCATGTGCTTTGTGCCCCTAATTATCCTTGTATGTGCCTCTGCATAGCTCTCTGTATTGCAAGCAAATGCATTTACATCCCTCTACAAAATTGTGACTCTTTAAAAGGAGGAATCAGGTCTTATTTTTGTCTTATCTCCAGCATCTTGCCCTGGCACACAACAGATGCCCAGTAAATGCTGACTGAATGAATGAATGGATGGATGATGATTCTATGAATCTATTGTTCCTCCTCTCAGGCTGCCTACTGACCACTTGGTTTTCCCTCACTTTTTCTATTCTTCCCACACCAAGGCCAGCCTGTCTGTAAGGGAACAAGAGCCCTGCCAGTAATTCCTGGCCTTCTCCTCTTACCTATCCTGGATTTCAAAATGTAGATGTTTGGCTCAGGCCTCTCTCCTGAGCTGCTGCTTCATATATCCAGCTTCTCTTTGAGATTCCACTGAGCTGAATCCCAGGCATCTCAAACTTTGTTGTTATATGCCGTCGAGTTGGACCCGACTCAAAGTGACCCCTCCTTCCGTTTCCGAGGCAGTATCATTATGGAAGTAGATTGCTCAACCTTTCTTCCAAGGAGTGGCTGGGGGGTTTGAACCGCCAGCCTTCTAGTCAGCAGTCAAGTGCCTTAGGCACTACGCTACCAGAGCTCCAAACTGACTCCATTCAACCTAGTTGCTCAAACCCAAAACCTGAGTTATCCTATTCTTTTCTCCTTATTCTCACATACTTCATAGCCTTCTACAGCCAGAGTGACTGTTTAGAAATGCAAATCTGTTCACACCCAATGAGCTTTCACTATTCTTAGAATAAAGACCAAAATCTAGAGTTCTACTTCCAAGTGGCCCCTATCAGAGCAACCTTCTGACAGATAACAATTATAAACTCAGAACAAAATACACAAAAAAACTATATGAAGGCAGTGGAAAGTGAGAAAAAACTGGGTGTCATGGGTTGAACTGTATCCTCCAAAAATATGGGTCATTTTGGCCAGGCCATGATTCTCAGTGGTTTGGCAGTTATGTAATGATGTAATTATCTCCCATGTTGTGATCATTTGTAATTAGCCAATGATTTTTTATAAGGTGATTAGGGTAGGATACACCATCCTTACTCAGGTCATAGCCCTGTAAGGGCAGTTTCTTTGGGATGTGGTCTGCATCACCTTTTATCTTACAAGAGACAAAAGGAGAGAGAAGTGGGAGGTCAGCAAAGAGAGGGATCTCAGTACCACCAAGAAAGAAAAGCCAGGAGCTGAGTGTGTCTTTTCAGCTGGGGTCCCTGCGCTGAGAACTTCCTAGACCCAGAGGAAGATTGATGCCAAGACACCTGGAGATCTCCAAGGGACAAAAGGAGACAAGGACCTTCCTCCAGAGCCAGTAGAGAGAGAAAACCTTCCCCTGGAGCTGTTGCCCTGAATTTGGACTTCTAACCTCCAACACTGTGAAAGAATAAATCTGTGTTTGTTAAAGCCACCCACTTGTGGTATTTCTGTTACAGCAGCACTGGAGAACCAAGACACTGGCTGATAAGGGATGCTTGAAATAAAACAATGATCCTAATTAAATTCTCCTTTTTCTATGGCTTTTAGCCGGAAAGGTGGCTAAAATTAGGATTTATTGGCTTGATGAACCAGAGCTCAGCACCTGAAAAGTGAGGGGGGAATCCCAGAAAGGAGAGAACCATAAAAGAGAAACCTCAAATCTCTGCTGATCCTGAACCACACGCACAGGACTGACTCCAAGTAGCCAACTGAAGCTTGACGACTTGCACACATATTTGAGTTTCCGCCCATTGCAAAGAGGCAGCATTTGCAAGTTGAGTTCAGCCAAGTTAGCTGCCTACTTAAAAATAAGTAAGTACATACTATACCCACTTACATACACACGTACATAGTCACTCTTCAGAGGAACATGAAAAAATTCAGTTTCTGTAACACATCATTACCAATGTTCAGGATACAATATAAAATTACTCAACAAACGAATAAAGAGGAAAATATGGGACGTATACCAAAGAGAAAACACATTCAAAGAGGACCAACTCCAAGATAACACAGATACTGGAATTAAAGCACTTATAGACACCAGAAGTGCATGGAAAAGTGTGAGAACTATTTGAGAAAACTACTCGGTGGGATGGGAGCTCTGGTCGTGTAGTGCCTAAGGCACTTGACTGCTAACCAGAAGGCTGGTGTTTCAAACCCACCAGCCACTCCTTGAAAGGAAGATGGGGCAATCTACTTCTGTAGTGATACTGCCTTGGAAACCCAAGGAAGGGTTGCTATGAGTTGGGTCTGACTCGACGGCACATAACAACTCGATGGGACAGTTAGCTCCTACAAAAATTGGTGATGCCATTCTGGAAGCCTTCCGAAATGCTGCTGAGGTAAATGGAGAAATATTGTAAAGGAACTAAGGTCACCTTGGCTGTTCCACAACACTAGCTGAGAGAGGCAACTTAGTAAGCATCCCCTTCAGTGCTAAGAAAGGTGAGAAGGGCTCCAGCAGGACTTATGGTTACTCTGAAATAAGCTGGTGTGGATCTCTAGATCAGGAGCCAAACACCAGCACACCAAACCAAACCAAACCCACTGCCATCGAGTCGGAACCAACGACCCCTCCTTGGGTTTCCAAGGCGGTATCACTAAGGCAGTAGATTGCATAAGGTTTTTTTGGGGTGGGAGTGGGTGGGAAGGGATATGGTGTGGTGTGGTTTTTTGTTCTTTTGAAGATTGTCTGAGCTATGTTTGCTATTCGTGTTTGCCCTGAGGGCAGAGCTGCTTATAGCTTCCAGCCAGAAAATTATGGAAACTAAAAGTGCAGAACTTGTAAGCAGCAAGAAAGAGGCAAGTGAAACTGGCCTCCTCACTGCAGCACAGGCCTCAGGAGGCTCAGTGGGTGAAGCAGATTAGAAAGAGAAAAGGAAATCATGAAGAATCAAAAATGGGTGCCTTGGACCTAATGAGAAACATCAGGTGCCTAACAGTTGCCCAGCACAAAACACAACAGCCACAGAACAGCTATTCAATCCCTCTATTGAAATGAACTTATATAAAACATCTCGTCTCATCGCTAAATTTAACTTGCAGATTTTCCCGAGAACTCACTCATACTTTTATGATATCCCTGGTATTTCTTTCAAAACTATTCATAAATGTGGATCCAGCTATATGTGCCATCTCAAAACAGTGCTTACCTTTCTTAAGAATCTTCTTCACTTTCACATAGTTCCCTTGTCTCACATATTCATGAAGCTGAGCTTCCAGAGAGTCATTTCTTAAGGAACCGAGCTGAACAGGACAGGGGACTGGAAGATGAACAGGCCGAGACATCCTGTTTCCAAAAGAGAGTAGCATAGCATGCTTATTCTAACTGAACCAGAAACGCAGGAAAACAATGTAGATTTTTCACATTTGGAAACCTGTCCACGTTCATCTATAATGAAGAGGAGGGGTACAGGAACAATTACTGAAACCCTCGAAAATTAATGTTTATCCTTGATGTTATTATTGAAATGTTTCAATTCCGGGGACTGAAAAAGAGAGGAGTACTATGCAATAAAATTAGAAAGATGCACCTTTGTTGTGTTATTAAGGTAAAGAGGACAATGTTGACTTTGAAAGGTGAGTTCACAAACGCAGTCATTATACAGGAGGGTAGAAAGCCTAACGGAATAGTTCAGGTTCACAATTCCAACTCTGAAGTCTGTCCTGGTTCTGCCACCTCCTTGTGTGACTTTGGAGAAATTATTCAGCCTCGTAGGCTTCCATTTCTTCATCTGTATAAAGGGGTAATAATAAGCAGGGTGTTACTGAGAGGTTTAAAAGAGTAAATACAGTGCTTATAACTGTGCCTGGTACTGAGACAGAGTGAAACTGCGAGCTGTCACTATGCCTGGTAAGACCCATGTAGAGAACGCTCCACATGTGGCATCCACACCTGACCATCATACAATTAAGTGTTCACAGTATACTACCATTGCCCTAAATGTGGCATGGGTCGTGTAAGACACCTACAATTAGATTGCTGCTATCACACTGCTCACCATCTAGCAGGGCAGACAGGTGGCACCACGTTGGTGCTCCGTAAACAGTGGGTAAGAGGAAGATGCCTAATCAGCAAGCATGCCTTTCAGGGCCTGAGTGCTACATGCAGAAGCACAGAGGGTGCTGACAGGAGCTGAGGTAAAAGAAAAAGTAAGAGCTGACATGTACAGTGGGTCTTCGCCAGCCAGGAGGTTTAAGGGGTTATAGGTTAATGAGAAGCAATACCTTTATCTACTGACAAAGTGTGGAAAGTCCTAATAAAGTAGAGCTTTTACTTAATTTCCTTTGGTATCTGCTAATATCCACGTCAGTGACCACAAATAGCATCCTAGGAATCCAGTAACATGACAATATTTTTAAGCAAACAAAACTGACTCAGTGTTTAGTTTTACATAAATATGAAGTGAACATTTTATAGTAATTTGTCACTCTTCCCACTGTGCCTTCAGTCTATTTCCAGGTATAAAACGAGTGGTATTTTTCCATTATAATTTGGACAGCTATTTAATAATTCAACTGCTCATACGCAAGTTCAAGTTGAACCTGAAGAAAATTAAAACAAGTCCATGAGAGCCAAAATATGACTTTGATTATATCCCACTTGAATTTAGAGACCATCTGAAGAATAGATTGGATGCTTTGAACACCAGTGACCAAAGAACAGATGAGCTGTGGGATGACATCAAGAACATCATACTTGAAGAAAGCAAAAGGTCAGGAAAGGAACAAAAGACCAAAACGGATGTCAGAAGAGACTCTGAAACTTGCTCTTGGGCAGAGAATAGCTAAAGCAAATGGAAGAGATGATGAAATACAAGAGCTGAACAGAAGATTTCAAAGGGCAGCTTGAGAAGGCAAAGTAAAAGTATTATAATGAAATGTGCAAAGACCTGGAATTAGAAAACCAAAACGGAAGAACACACTTGGCATTTCTCAAGCTTAAAGAACTGAAGAAAAAATTCAACCGTTGAATTACAAAGATTCTATGGGCAAAATACTGAATGATGCAGGAAGCAACAAAAGAAAATAGAAGGAATACACAGAGTCACTATACAAAAGAAAATTAGTCAACAATCAACTGTTTCAGGAGGTAGCATATGATCAAGAACCAATGGTACTAAAGGAAGAAGCCCAAGCTGAACTAAAGGAACTGGTGAAAAACAAGACTCCAGGAATTGATGGAACACCCATTGAGGCGTTTCAACAAATGCATGCAGTGCTGGGGGCACTTACTCATTTACACCAAGAAATTTGGCAGACAGCTACCTACCCAACCAACTAGAAGAAATCCATATTTGTGTATATTCCAAAGAAAGGGGATCCAACAGAATGTGGAAGTCATCAAACAATATCATTAATATCACACCAAGTAAAATTATGTGGAAAATAATTCAAAAACAGCTGCAGCAGTATAAAGACAGGGAACTTTCAGAAATTCAACCTGGATTCAAAAGAGGATGTGGAATGAGGGATACCATTATTGATGTCAGATGGATCTTGGCTGAAAGCAAAGATACCAGAAAGATGTTTACTTGTGTTTTATTGACTATGCAAAGGCATTTGACTGTGTGGATCGTAACAAATTAAGAATAACATTGTAAAGAATGGGAATTCCAGAACACTTCATTGTGCTCATCAGGAACCTGTACACAGATCAGGAGACTGTCATTCAAACAAAACAAGGGAATACTGCATGGCTTAAAATCAGGAAGGGAGCATGTCAGGGTTATATCCTTTCACCATACTTATTCAATCTGTATGCTGAGCAAATAATCCAAGAAGATGGACCATATGAAGAAGATCATGGCATCAGGATTGGAGGAAAACTCATTAACAACATGGGATATGCAGATGACTCAACTTTGCTTGCTGAAAATGAAGATGACTTGAAGCACTTACTGATGAAGATCAAAGACTACAGTCTGCAGTATGGGTTACATCTCAACATAAAGAAAACGAAAATCTTCACAACTGGATCAATAAGCAGCATCATGATAAATGTAGGAAAGACTGAAGTTGTTGAAGATTTCATATACTTGGTTCCACAATCAACACCTATGGAAGCAGCAGTCAAGAAATCAGATGACGAATTGCACTGGGCAAATCTGCTGCAAAAGACCTGTGTAAAGTGCTAAACAGCAAAGATGTCTCTTTGAAGACTAAGGTGTGCCTAACCCAAGCCATAGAAGCTCTGGTAGCATAGTGCCTAAGGCATTAGACTGCTAACCAGAAGGCTGGAGCTTCAAACCCACCAGCCACTCCTCGGAAGGAAGATGGGGCAATCTACTTCCACAGTGATATTGCCTCGGAAACCAAAGGAGGGCTCACTGAGTCGGGTCCAACTTGAAGGCATATAACACAACCCAAGCCATAGTATTTTCAATTGCCTTATATGCATGTGAAAGCTGAAGAGTGAATAGGGAAGACCCGAGAAGAGTTGATGCTTTTAAGTTGTGGTGTTGGCAAAGAATTCTGAAAATACTATGGACTGCAAGAAAAACTAACAAGACTGTCTTGGAAGAAGTGCAGCCGGAATGATCCTTGGAAGTGACAGTGGCCAGACTGTCCCACCTACTTTGGTCATGTCGTCAGAAGGGACCATTCCGTGGAGAAGGATATCATGCTTGGTAAAGTAGGTCAGCAAAAACGGGGAAGGCCCTCAAGGAGTGGCTGCAACGATGGGCTCAGGTATAGCAAGGATGGTGAGGCTGGCACAGGATGTGGCAGCTTCATTCTAGTGTACAGAGGATTGCTACTAATTGGAGCACCTAACAACAACAACAACATATAAAGTATGTTCTCCTAGATACTACTACATATAACATTAGCTCTGTTAACTAGATTAGTTAATGAGAATTAACTCTTAGACACAAAAAACTTAACTTCGGTGATGTAAATGGCACAAGATCAGCAGTTCAGACTCACCACTCGTTACTCAGAAAGTACAATTAGGCCCCCAAAGTGAGTATCATATTACTCAGTAATTAAGAAGCTATTAAGTCTGTTTTTTTAAACCAGTTCACAGGGGAAAGCGCGAACGCAGTCCCCCACTACCACAAATTATGCAGTCGAGTTTCCCACATTTGGGGAAATCGCAGGGGTCAGCACATCCGGAGTGCAATGGATAAGCCTCGCCCTGGGAAAACCACCTTCGTGATCATGGTATCTCCCCTGCCAGGTAAGTATGAGTTGTTGATTGCGCCTGTTCGTTCACTCTTGTTCTCAACACACTGTAAATCATGGTGAATTATATTCTAAAATCTCTGCGCCCTCAAGTAGAGATTACAAGATTCCTCAAATGATACAGATCAGACCATCTCCTTTTATATAATCGCTAGAAACAGAACTATTTCAGCCTCGCGAGGACACTGCACGAACCGACAGTCACTGCGCCTGTCATCTACATATCTCCGCCTCTTACAGAGACGCCACGAGCCACCCTGTGGCCTTCCTCCTTTACGGTAGTTTCTGGATAAATTCGTTGTAGCGACACCCTGCGACAATCTGAAAGACGTGTAATCGGCAGCTGTGGCTAAAGAGTTTTAGAAATTCCTTCTTTTCGGGTACATGGAAAGGTCTTGGAGATTTGTAACATACGAATGTGAATCCTGCAAAGCATTTTGGGAGGCGGTGGCGTGGTGGCAGAGCTGAAGGCGGCGGAGTTGGTTACGCTCCACTCTGGGACTCGCTCAAACTCTCAATATCTTACCGTTTCCTAAATTGTAAAATAGATATAATACTGCCTTCATACCTCACAAGGTTTGTGTGAGGCCTGAATAAGAGAATGCGTGCAAGACGCCTCGCGAGCGCCCCTCTAGGTCATTCAACTCCCTGGGCGTGTTTCCCTGGACAGGTGCCCCATTTAGTTGGGGCCGCCAAACTGGCTTCGCCAAGATTCTAATTTCTCCAGGCCCTGGTGCAAAGATGAAGTATCTGGCCTGAGATGAAACATCTTCTTTAACAAACCAAGTGCTCGTCCCTTCTTTTTACACCCAACAAGAATACATGACATTGTGTTTTCCTTTCTGCCCTTGCAGTCTAGGCACTCCTGACCCAAAAAAGAAGAAGAAAAAAAAAAAGTTTGCAGCAACTTACTTCCTCCTAGTCTACTTGGTTTCTTAAGAAACTTTATCTTATATTTGTGTTTTGGAGATTATTTTTAAATTATAGCAATAGTGTTTGGGAGGAGGGGAGGCCTTGCAGATAATTTGGGGAATACAGAAAAAAAACTTAAACTAAAATCCCACTATGAATTACCACTGCTAACACTTTTAATATGCTAATTCCAGTTCCCCACCACTTCTGTCAGTTTCTGTACTGTGGTGGCTTGTGTGTTGCTGTGAGGCTGGAGGCTATGCCACCAGTGTTTCAAATGCCAGTAGAGTCACCCATGGTAGACAGGTTTCAGCGGAGCTTCCAGACTAAGACAGACTCAGAAGAAGGAAGGGGTCATACACTTTTCAAAGAACTGGACAGTGAAAACCTTATGACTAGCAATGAAACACTGCCTATTACTGGAAAATTTTATGAATAGCCCTGAAACATTGTCCAATACAGTCCCCCAAGATGAGCCTCTCAGGTCAGCAGGCACTCGAAATGTGACTGGGGAAGAGCTGTCTCCTCAGACTGGAGCTGACCTTATTGATGTGGATGGAGTAAAGCTTTAGGGACCACCATTGGCTGATGTGGCACGACTCAAAATGGGAAGAAACAGCTGCAAAAATACATTAATAATTGGAACATGGAATGTGTGACGTATGGAGTCTAGGAAAATCGGAAGTTGTAAAAAATGAAATGGAAGACATAAAGATCGATATCCTAGGCATTAGTGAACTGAAATGGACTGGTTTTGGCCATTTTGAATCAGACAACCATATGATCTACTATGCTGGTAATGACAATTTAAAGAGGAATGGCATGCCATTCATTGTGACAAAGAATGTTTCAAGATCCATCCTGAAGGACAATGCTGTCAGTAATAGGATAATATTAATACACCTACAAGGAAAGCCAGTTAATATTACTATTATTCAAATTTATGCACCAGCCACCAAAGACAAAGACGAGAAAACTGAAGATTTTTACCAACTTTTGCAGTCTGAAATTGACCAAAAATGCAATCAAGATGTGTTGATTTTCACTGGTGATTGGAATGTAAAAGTTGGAAATGAAGAATCACCGGTAGTTGGAAAATACAGCCTTGGTGATAGAAATAACACTGGAGATCGTGTGATAGAATTTTGCAAGACCAACAACTTATTCATTGCAAATACCTTTTTCAACAACACAAACGGTGGCTATACACGTGGACCTTGCCAGATGGAATACACAGGAACCAGATCAATTACATCTGTGGAAACAGATAATGGAGAAGTTCAATATCTTCAGCCAAAACAAAGCCAGGAGCTGACTGTGAAACAGACCATCAACTGCTCATATGCAAGTTCAAGTGGAAGCTGAAGACAGTTAAGTCCATGAGAGCCAAAATATGACCTTGATTATATCCCTCCTGAATTTAGAGACCATCTAAAGAATAGATTTGATGCATTGAACATCAATTACTAAAAACCAGAGGAATTGTGGGATGACATCAAAAACATCATCCGTGAAGAAAGCAAAGGTCATGAAAGACAGGAAAGGAAGAAAAGACCAGCATGGATGTCAGAAGAGACTCTGAAACTTGCCCTTGAATGGAGAGTAGCTAAAGGAAATGGGAGAAATGACAAGAGAAAAGAGCTGAACAAAAGATTTCAAAGAGCAGCTCGCGAGGACAAAGTCAGTTATTATAATGAAATGTACAAAAACTTGGAGTTAGAAAAGCAAAAGGGAAGAACACGCTTGGAATTTCTCAAGCTGAAAGAACTGAAGAAAAAACTCAAGCCTGGAGTTGCAATACTGAAAGATTCTACGGGCAAAATATTGAATGATCCAGAAAACATCAAAAGAAGATGGAAGGAATACAGAGTCAATGTACCAAAAAGAATTGGTTGATGTTCATCCATTTCAGAAGGTGGCATATATGATCAAGAACCAATGGTAGTAAAGGAAGAAGTCAAAGCTGCACTGAAGGAACTGGTGAAAAACAAGGTTCCAGGAATTGACAGAATACCCATTGAGATGTTTTAACAAATGGATGCCAAGCTGGAGGCACTCACTTGGCTATGGCAAGAGATTTGGAAGACTGCTACCTAGCCAACTGACTGGAAAAGATCCATGTTTGTACCCATTCCAAAGAAAGGTGATCCCACAGAATGTGGAAATTATTGAACAACATCCTTAATATCATACCCAAGTAAAATCTTGCTGAGGATAATTAAAAAATGGTTGCAGCAGTATATTGACAGAGAACTTCCAGAAATGCAAGGACGTGGAATGAGGGATATCATTGCTGATGTCAGATGGATCTTGGCTGAAAGCAAAGAATACCAGAAAGATGTTTACTTGTGTTTTATTATTGACTATGCAAAAGCATTCAATTGTGTGGATCATAACAAATTATGGATAACATTGAGAAGAATGTGAATTCCAGAACACTTAATTGTACTCATGAGGAACCTGTACATAGACCAGGAGGCTGTTGTTTGAACAGAACAAGGGGATACCGTGTGGTTTAAAATCAGGAAGCGAGTGTGTCAGGGTTGTATCCTTTCACTATACTTAATCAATCTGTATGCTGAACAAATAATCCAAGAAGCTGGACTATATGAAGAGGAGAGTGGCATCAGAATTGGAGGAAGATTCATTAATACCCTGTGAGATACAGATGACACACTTTGCTTGCTGAAAGTGAGGATGACTTGAAGCACTTACTGATGAAGATTAAAGACTATATAGTCTGCAGTATGTATTACATCTCAACATAAAGAAAACAAAAATCCTCACAACTGGACCAATGAGCAGTATCACAGTAAGTGGAGAAAAGATTGAAGTTGTTGAAGACTTTATATTACTTGGTTCCACAGTCAACATCAATAAAAACAGCAGTCAAGAAATCAGATGATGTATCACACTGGGCAAATCTGCTGCAAAAGACCTCTTTCAAGTGCTGAAGGGCAAAGATGTCTCCTTGAAGACTAAGGTGCACCTAACCCAAGCCATGGTATTTCTAGTCACCTCATATGCATGTGAGAGCTGGACAATGAACAAGTAAGACTGAAGAAGCATTGATGCTTTTGAGTTGCAGTGTTGGCAGAGAATACTGGAAGTACCATGGACTGCCAAAAGAACAAACAAATCTGTCCTGGGAAAAGTGCAGCCAGAATGCTCCTTGGAAGCAAGAATGGCCAGACTTCGTCTCACCTTCTTTGGTCATGTCAGAAGGAACTACTCCCTGGAGAAGGGCATCATGCTTGGTAAAGTGGAGGGTCAATGAAAAAGGGGAAGGATTTCAACGAGATGGACTGACACAGTGGCCGCAACGATGGGCTCAGGTATAGCAAGGATGGTGAGGCTGGCATGGTGTTTCATTCTATTGTACATGGGTCACTAGGAGTCGGAGCCCATTTGACAGCACCTAACAACAATTCCAGTTCCTTATGCATATATGTATCTGCTCTGGTGGTGTGGCTGTGAAGGCATTTGGCTGCTAACCAGAAGGTGGTTGGAACCCACAAGCCACTCTGCAGAAAAAAGATGAAGAAGTCTGCTTCTCTAAAGATTTAGAGCCTAGGAAACCCAATGGAGTCAGCTGTGAGTTGGAATTGAATCGATGGCAGTGAGTTTGGTTTGATATTTTTGGTATAATTCACATGCTCTTTTTAATGTTTTTTTCATTTGTTTTGGTATATATTACGCCATGTTGTTGGTGGTGGTCTTGGAGTAGATTTCAACTCATAGTGACTCCATGTGACAGAGCAGAACTGCCCTAGGTTTTCTAGACCGTAATCTTTACAGAAGCAAATCGCCAGGTCTTTCTACCATAAAGCTACTGGATATGTGGGTTCATACTACCAACCTTTTCTGTTAGTAGCCCGCACTTAACTGCTGCACCATGAAGGCTACTTTAAAAAAAAAAAAAAAAAAAAAATACAGGGCTCCTTAGGTGATAAATATTTTTAAAATTTTTAGAAATTAGTTTTCCCTGATTCCTTACATTTACAGTCCCACAAATCAAGATGTCTTTTTAAAGTCTGCATTCACAGTTAATTTTAAGAACTTCAACTTTGTTAAGAATGAGAAAAACAAAAACAAACAAAACCCAAAAATCTGTTTCCATCAAGTCGATTCTGACTCATAGTGACTATATAGGACAGAGTAGAACTGCCCCGTAAGGTTTCCAAGGCTGTGATCTTTACGGAAGCAGAAGCCGACTGTCACATCTTTCTCCCGCAGAGCAGCTGGTAGGATCCAAACACTGACCTTTCCATCAGCAGCCCAGCGTTCAACCTTTGTGCCCCCAGGGCTCTAAGAATGAGAGAGAAGCCTAAATGGTACACACAATGTTGCATGGAAACAAAGCAGTATATGAACTTGAATATATACTATAATTACAATTATTTTTTTACAAGGCAAAGTTGAAAAGATCTAAAGGAAATACAGAAAGATGTCAACTAATTATAATTATGTTAGTGTCAATACAGAATTACCCACTGTTTTCCCCTAAATACTCTGTAACATGGCTATAATACTACATATAGTAAAAAAAAAAAAAAAAAATTAATCCTAATTACATGTATATAGTGCCAAGAAGTGTTCCTACCTTTCGATCTAGTAATTTCTTTTAATTTATCTAAAGAAAGTAATCCTACAGAAAGACAACCTATGCACAATGGTGTTCATCAGATTTACTTATAACGGCAAAAACAAAAACCCTAGTGATCAAAACAACAGTGAAATGGAGCATTACGCAAACATAGTAGTAATATATTAATGATTAACAATGTGAAAAAGTTGTATTTAATGTTAATGTGGGGGAAAAAGGATACAAAATGGGATATGTACCATGATTGCAGTTTTGTAAAAGTGCAAGAAAAACTGCTTGAAAGAAATGCACTGAGATGATAAACATTCCTAGTTGTGAGATACACATAATATTCTTAGGCTGCTTTTCTTTCATAATGAGACCAATTACAGGAGCTTTTTGCATAGTATTTAAGGATTGGTTTTTTAATTGTGATTTGGGTGAAGGTTTACAGAGCAAATTTACTTTCCATACAGCGGTTCACATATACTTTGTCTGGTGACATTGACCACAGTTTACCACAATGCAAC
>NW_006922421.1:684161-691237 GCF_000298275.1 Orycteropus afer afer
ACAGGAAAGCTTACCTGGCCAACACCCCTTTGGTCACTCCTGACACACACTAGGCCTGGCCCTGCATTTCTCAGCCTCAGATTCCTGCAATAAAAACCACAGTAATTTTTCTTCTTCTTCTTTAAGTTGTGATCTGAGTGGATGTTTACAGAGCAAATTCATTTTCCACCGAACAATTCATACCCATTGTGTTTGGTGACATTGAGTGCAATCCCCACAATGAACAGTTCTCTTCCCACTTCCTCCCTGAGGTTCCTTTTCTCTGTGTGCTTCTCTCTCCTATGCATTCCTGCCTTCTGAGCTTTTTCCCTGTGCAAAAGCCACCCTTCTGGTCTCCCAACACTACATTCTAAGGAGTGTACCTCCCTGGTTTAATTGTTCACCTCACAGGCCGGTCTACTGTTTGGCTAGAACTTAAGCCAAGGGAGTAAGTTCAATTCCAGGCCTGAAGGGTAAGTAGGGGCCACGGTCTCCAGCAGACCAGTAAGTCTAGTCTTTTTTATGATTTTGAGTTTTTTCCACATTTTTCTCTCCCTCCTATCTAGAATCTCCAATTTTATCCCTTCCAGAGTGAAAAACCACTGCAATTCTATTTAGACATCTGCTAGATCCCTTCATCCAGAAATTGTGACTCCACCCACCTCAGTTAAGCAATATCATCTCAATACTGAACTACCTTCCAGATTTGGCACCAAGAGGTGTTTTCCCAAGAGGAAGGTTATGCTCTGGCTTCTTCTGTGGTGCCCATGAATGCCAGGCTGGCCACAACTGTGATTTCACACGTCCTTGCAGGCCCTTTTTGCTGTGTTGGGAGAGCTCCATTTCTGATGACTACCTTGCCCACTCCAGCATTTTCTGCATTCAGAAAGTACCCTAGAGATTCTATGAGTACTGTGGGGGAATAGAATGAGGAAAACAGGACCTGTTCTCAAGTCTTTACTTATACTGTACATATTGCATACTTCTCATTTACTCACAACCACTTAAAACTTTTAACGTGCTAGTCACTGTGATTCTAGGCACTGGGGATACTAAGAGGAATAATGGGGAGATGGGTTCTGCCTGCAATAAATAAGATCACAGCCTGTAGGGTTAAGAACTAAGTCCAATCAGGACCACATTATGGCTTTTGCCATTATGGGCCCCAGCTCTTTTCTCTATTTAAAAAATATTAAAATTGTATTTTACAACTACATTGGTGAAAAGATGACTATATTAAAACATTTTCTTCAACCTACAAATTAATCTTTTTTCTTCTGATTTCAAAAAAGGTTAAAGTATGTTCACGGGCGCCTAAAAATACTAGGGTAGTACTCTAAAAGGTGTAGGGTATGTGCCTACTGTGACTAATGGATTAGTTGGCACTTGGTTCAGTGGCATTTTGGGTGAATCCCAGGGGGCTGCACAAGTGGAAGACTGAATTGAAATATCCAGGCAGATGAGGAATGGCAAGGCATTCCACGCAGCGTATGTGAGTTTGTGGAAGTAACACAGCAGGGCCTTCTGGAAACTTTGTAAAATAAGGGAGCAGTTGGAGGTAAAGTTAAAGACCCCTCATGGTATGATGGTTGAGTGCTGGACTGCTAACCAAAAGATCAGCAGTTCAAACCCACCAGTTGCTCTGTGGAAGAAAATACATGGAAATCTGCTCCCGTGAGGATTGTTGTTGTTATGTGCTGTCGAGTTGGACCCAACTCATAGTGACCCCTCCTTGGGTTTCTGAGGCAGTATCACTAAGGAAGTAGATTGCCCCATCTTCCCTCCGAGGAGTGGCTGGTGGGTTTGAACCTCCAGCCTTCTGGTTAGCAGTCAAGTGCCTTAGGCACTAGGCCACCAGAACTCCTCCCGTAAGGATTGTTGTTGTTGTTGTTGTTATGTGCCGTCGAGTCAAACCTGACTCATAGTGACCCCTCCTTGGGTTTCTGAGGCAGTATCACTACGGAAGTAGGATTGCCCAACCTTCCAACCTTCCTTCCAACCCAGGAAATCCTATGAGGCAGTTCTACCCTATGATATAGAGTCATAAATCAGAATTTACTCGATGGCACACAACAACAAAGGGAAAAATTAGAGCAATTGTACAGTAGAATATAACGTTAGCCACATTTTTTAAATTAAAACCTTTCTAGTAGCCTATATTAAAAAAGTAAACTGTTGAAATTAATTTTAACAAAATGGTTTATTGATAGATACAACTACTGGTCTTTATTAGTCTCAAGCAAAATAGAAAGAAGGGAACCCAAAAATAAGAGAAGGAACTACAGGACTAATTGTCTATGTGATAGTTGGAGCTGTGTGTCAACTTGGCTGGACCACCAACTTGGCTGTGTGGTTTAAGCAGTTGTGATGTGGTTATTCCCATGATGGGATCAGATAAATATGTTTTGAGCAGCCAATCCATTGAAAGGGAGTTTCCCTAGGGGTGTGGTCTGCTTCTAGTATATTTATGGACATCCTGGGAAAAGAGACACTCTTCTGTGGATCAGGATTCTATTGTGCTACCTACAACTAACTGTCTGTGAGTGAACAATCCAACATTTGGCCTGGAGATCTTGGACTCATCATTCATTGGAGTCAACAGCCAGTATACTGCCTGCCAACCTTGAGCTCCTCAGCCCCTGCAGCTGCGTGAGTAGGGAAAAGCCTCCAGCTTGATGTTTGATCCAAGAACTTTGTACTTGCCAGTTTCTGTAAGTGTGTGAGCCATTTTCCTAAGATAAATTTATCTTTTTCTATATATATAAGCTTTACTGGTTTTGTTTCTCTAGAGAACCCAATCTAACAGTCTACCTGTACCACTGTCTCTATCATGATGGTGCCCAGCTATCCTACTGAATGTACTGATCAGAACACAGATGAATCCTTATTTATTTATTTATTTTTAAAGGCAGGGGGTGGAGTGTGGGGAGAAAATGGTGGAACAGAACTACAAATTCTTTTTTTTTTTTAATTTTTCTTTTTTTTTAAATTGTGATTTGGTTGAAAATTTACAGAGCAAATTCACTTTCCATACAGCAGTTCACATACACTTTGTCTCATGACATTGACCACAATTTACCACAATGCAACAGCTCCCCTCCCACTTCCTCCTGACAGTCACCTCTTCCCTGTGTCCATCCCTCCATGCACCCCTGCCCCCTGAGCTGTCTCCCTGTGCATAAACAGCCCTTCTTTCTTCCATGATTCTTCTCTCCAAGGAGTGTATCTACCTCAGGTAAATGTTCAACTCCTATGCCTGTTTTTTGCTTGGCTGGAAGCCACAGGTGTGGGTTCAATTCCAGACCTGAAGGGCAGCTAGGGGCCATAGTCTCAGGGGTTCCACCAGGCTCTATCAGACCAGCAAACCTGGTCCCCCCCTTTTTTTTTCCCCAAATGCTTTTTTGTTTTGTTCCACATTGTTCTCCCTTTCTATCCAGGGTCTCCTACATAGATCCCCCTCTGAATGGTTGCCGAGCACCATTAGTAGCCGAGCACCATCTAAGAACTACAAATTATTAAAGAATCAGACTTACTGAACCTATTGAGGCTGGAAGAATTCTTGAGACTATAGCTCAGAGTTGTGCTTCAAATCTTGGATTGAAATCATCCCCTGAAGTCACCTTTAAACAAACAGTTTAGCCCAAAGAGCAAAGTTTGTCACCTTTGAAAACGGAATTTCTTAAAAAACAAAACAAAACAAAATTATAAAGACTAAAGAGTCAAGAGCTATTTTAAAGCATAAATGCGAAGGCTGGAAGGAAGGGTGATTAAGCAAATGGAAGTACAACAACTAGAATAGAATAAAGAGAATGTCGACACAATGTGAAAATGTAACCAACGTCACTCATTGATTATTTTGTCTAGAAACTGTGGAATGGGAGGTTTTGCTGTGTACATTTTCACCAAAAAATAAATAAAATTTTTAACAATTGTTTACTTATCCTAATATATCCAAACTGCTATAATTTCAAAGTATACTCAGTTTTAAAAATTGAGATGTATACTCTTTTTCAGGAGCTCTGGTAGTGCAGTGCCTAAGGCACTTGACTACTAACCAGAAGGCGGCCGGTTCAACCCACCAGCCACTCCTCGGATGCGCAATCTTCCGTAGTGACACCGCCTTGGAAACCCAAGGAGTGGTCGCTATGAGTCAGGTCTGACTCTACTCTTTTTCACACTACATCTTCAAGATCTGTGTAATGCATACTTCCAGTACATTTCAATTTGGATTTTAATCAGTCAGTGTCACATATACTAAAAAACAAAAACAAAACAAAAAAACCTGCCGCTGTGATCTCTATTCTGGGTTATGGCGACCCCATGTGTTTCAGAGCTGAACTATCCAACAGGGTTTCTTTAGCAAGAAGATCGTCAGGCTTTCCCTTCCTTCCGCAGTACAGTTAGGTGGCGTCTAACTGTTGTTGTTATGTGCCGTCAGCCCCACCTCACAGCGACCCCTCCTTGGGTTTCCGAGGCAGTATCACTACGGAAGTAGATTACCCAACCTTCCTTCCCAGGAGTGGCTAGTGGGTTTGAACCACCAGTCTTCTGGTTAGCAGTCCAGTGCCTTAGGCACTATGCTACGAGAGCGCCTGGCGTCTAATTAGTGACCTATAAATTAGTAGCTGAGATGGTATACCGCTTGCTTCACCTAAAACCCAAAACCAAACCCATTACGATTGAGTGTATTCCAACTCATTTAATTAACAGTCAAATGCCTGCACTACGCCAGCAGAGCTCCCGAGGTCACACACGGACCTACCAAAACAAAAACCAACATCTACTTCGATACTTAACATTTAGCTTATCGCAGTGTCTAAGATATTCATTCGACCACTAACCAGCAGTTTGGCGGTTCAAATCAACCAGCCAGCCACTCCGTGGAAAGAAGACTGGGTAGTCTGCTGTCGTAAAAGTTTTGCCCCCTCGGAAGCCGAAAGTGGGTTACTATGAGTCAGAATCTACCCAACAAAAGTAAACTTCTTTTGGTGTTTCTATTAAACAAAACCTAACTACAAAAACCGAGATAAAAACATCGCCTAAACTAAAAATATACCAAGAAAAAAATAAATCTGTCATTAAAACACATTACCAGGGGATAGCGCGAACGCAGTCCCCCACTACCACAAATTATGCAGTCGAGTTTCCCGCATTTGGGGAAATCGCAGAGGTCAGCACACCCGGAGTGCAATGGGTAAGCCTCACCCTGGGAAAACCACCTTCGTGATCATGGTATCTCCCCTGCCAGGTAAGTATGAGTCAACGTCAGACCCGGCACTACCCACTACTGCGCACTTCACTGTAAGATTCGGGTGACTCCAAATAAACGTTAATCAGACCTTATTTATAGATAGCAACTGAAAAAAAAAGAAAAACAAAACAAATTGTTACATCATATTTTAATATTGGTACTATCAGATTATCCCAACATTGCTGTCCAAATAACGCAGTTCCGAAATGCACCGCGTCTTTAATCTACATACTCCACCTCCCTGTTCTGCGTCATTCTCAGGCGGGGCGGGGCGCTCGGGGCAGATCGCTACGCCCCTGTCCAGGCTCTCTTCCAGCAGACGGTTCCTTTGCCTAGCTAAGCGACGTCGATCGGGCCATTTTCCTGACAAAAGTCCATTCCTCTTCGGGTCTCCCACAGTGTGTGGAGTTCTCTTGAGCAAACCCGCTCCAACGCGCCGACTTCCTGGCTTTCCTGATACCTGCGATCCACACCAGCCCGTCCTCTCTACCCTTCCCGGGTTCCAAGAATGGGAGGTGGGCATCGAATCAAGAACGTGGTGCCTACGTGCTAGGGTGTATTGCAAAGAGTGGGGGTTTGGGAATCCAACATCTGAAACAGTCCAGTGTTCTCACTGCTAGAGAAGTTCCTAGCCTCTCAACCTGCTCCTCAGTTTGTAAACATGCGTAACTGACCCTGGAGGAGTTCTTGTGAAGGTTTAACCACATACAATATCAAAGCCAAGAGTTATTTCCTATAGCCTAAATCGTAAAGCATACTTACACATGTGCGAGTCAATTAAAAAAAAATCCTAAAGGAGCTCTGGTAGCATAGTGGCTAAGACACTTGCCTGCTAACCAGAAGGCTGGCGGTTCAAACCCACCAGCCACTCCTCGGAAGGAAGGTTGGGCAATCCTACTTCCGTAGTGATACTGCCTCGGAAACCCAAGGAGGGGTCGCTATGAGTCGGGGCCGACTCGACGGCACATAACAACAACAAAGCAAACCAAGACATTCTGACAGCTAACATCTATCGCTTTAACCATATTTGATAAAGTAGAGGGTCAAGAGAAATGAGGGAAAGCCTCAAGGAGATGGACTGACACAACAGCCAAAACAATACTCACACATTTCAGCAACTGTGACAAACACCACTTTCTCTCCTCATACAGACACATCTATAATCCTCCATTTTTACAGTGTTGATAATTGCCAAGTTCTTTTTTTCAGGCTTATCTAGACTAGAGGTTGTCAGACTTTTCTCCCTTGACTCACACACAGGAAATATGGCATTTACTTGCCTGAAAGTTTCTACCCTGCAGGGGTTCTCAAACTGTGTGATACCAAATATTGACCCTCAGCCATCAGGGTCAGCTCCAGAGAGTGACTCCTTTTCCATATACACACAGACAAGCGTGACATTTGTAGGATGCACTGGATCACCCAGAAGGCATTTGGCAACCTAGGTGAGCTGCACCGTGTGAGGCAATTGGTCCAGGGTCTCCAGTTACCCCACCAGCCCATCCAAAAGTCCTGGCGGCTCAGAGTTGACCCCCTTCTTCCCATGTTGAGTTCCTTGTTACCACTTTAAAACCAAAAAAAGGCAAACACAGTGCTGTTGAGTTGATTTTGACTCATAGCAATCCTCTAATTTTTTGTATGGTCCTTATCACACTTGAAATCCATTCATTCTTCTACTAGGTGATTATCAGTCTGTTTTCTGTAGACTGCTGAAGGACCTCAGTGACTGCTATGCTGTAAACGACATAATATATCCCCTCTAGTAGCATAGTGGCTAAGACACTTGCCTGCTAACCAGACGGCTGGCGGTTCAAACCCACCAGCCACTCCTCGGAAGGAAGGTTGG
>NW_006922421.1:691961-701219 GCF_000298275.1 Orycteropus afer afer
TGGTGTAGTGCCTAAGGCATTTGACTGCTAACCAGAAGGCTGGCAGTTCAAACTCACCAGCCACTCCTTGGAAGGAAGATTGGGCAATCTACTTCCGTAGCGATACTGCCTCGGAAACATGAGGGGTTGCTATGAGTCAGCTCTGACTCGACGGCAACGAGTTTGGTTTTTTGGTTTGTGACTTTTTACAATAATGAACTAACACAATATTTGTCCCTTCTGTGATTGACTTATTTCACTCAGCATAATGTCCTCAAAGTTCATCCACGTTATGTGATGTTTTGCAGATTCTACATTATTCTTTAGGGTTGCATAGTATTCCACTGTGTGTCTATACCATCGTTTGGTTAGCCATTCTACCGTTAACGGACACCTAGGTTGCTTCCATCTTTTGGCTATTGTAAATAGTGCTGCAATGAACATGGTCTGGTCTTATTTTGGCTCTCACTTCTTTAGGATATATACCTAGTAATGGGATTGCCAGATCAAATGATATTTCTAATTCCAACTTTTTAAGGAATTGTCATACTGCTTTCCACAGTGGCTGTATCATTTTTTAGTCCCACCAGCAGTGTAGGAGAGTCCCAATCTCTCCATATCCTCACCAGCAATTGTTATTTTTTGTCTTGTTGAACTAGCCACTAGTGCTGGGCAAGATGGTATCTTATTGTTGTTTTGATTTGCATCTCTCTAATGGCTAGCCACTTCTTTGAAGGAAGATTGGGCAACCTACTTCCGTAGAGATAACACCTGGGAAACCCAAGGAGGTCACTATGAGTCGGATCCAACTCGACGGCAGTGAGTTTGGTTTTGGTTTTAATGGCTAATGATCGTGAACATTTCTTCATGTGTTTGTTGGCTGCCTGAATATCCTCTTTAGTGAATCTCTCTGCTTTTTCTTTCTTCTCTCTTCCAGCCTCTTTCGCCTTTTCATCTTTCTCCTTTTTTTCTGGAGCAAACCTCTTTGTCAATACATAAGACAATTGCTTGTCAATTTCAAGGCATAGTCATCCCACAGGATCATAAACTGACCAGTCTCCTTGGTGGATGATAGTTACTTCATTTGCAGTCTAGAGTCACTGCATGTGCATAATCTTAAAGCCTACTGACCAATCATGGCAGGCTGTAGTGTAGAGCTAGATCAAAGTATCAAATCCTCAAGTTTTGTACAAGATTACCCAGGAAATGTCATTCACCTGGACAAAAGTAATGGACCCTCTGGGACAATAAACTAGGGCAAAGGAACTCCTTAGGACTTGGGGGAAAAGTTTTCAAGCTGTTTTTCCAAAGAACACACAAAATAACTCATTTCAGCTCAGAGCCATTCTTCAAAACCCAGTCCTTGACAGTTGTTTTTCTCGGCTTACATGCTCTTCCCTCGGAAAATTCACCCACCTTCCTAATGCCAGCTGTCATGGATTAAACTGTGTCCCCCTAAAATACGTATCAACTTGGCTGGGCCATGATTCTCAGTGGTTTGGCAGTTATGTAATGATGCAATCCACCCATGATGTGATCTAATGTGATCACCCAGTCAGTTTAAGTGGATTAGAGTGACTTGGGTCATTGCCCTGTTCTAAAAGGAGTCTCCCTGGGGTGTGGCCTGCATCATCTTTCATCTTACAGGAGAGAAAAGGGGGCAGAGAAAGAGGAACCTCAGAACCACTGAGAAAGAGCCAGGAGCACAGCATGTCCTTTGAACCCAGGCTGCCCACACGGAGAACCTCCCAGATCCAGGGAAGGACACATGGAGATCTCCAAGGGATGCAGGGCCCACAGATGATAAAAGGACCAAGAATCTTCCCCCAGAGCTGAGAGAGAGAGAAAGGCTTCTCCTAGAACTGGCACTCTAAATTCAGACATAGAGCTTCCTGAGCTATGAGAGAATAATCTTCTGTTTGTTATAACCATCCGCTTGTGGATATTTCTGTTACAGCAACGCTGGATAACTAAGACACTAACTATTGGAGTGAATTCAACTATTTAACAAGGCCTTCTCTAAAGCTCATTTCCAAATATTCATCTACTACTACCTCTATGTCTCTCCTTACGACCAGCAAAGATTTATGGCTAATACAGAGAGAACAGCTTCCTCCAAATTCTGAATGGCCTGCCACATCTCCACTAAAAGCAGTCAAACATGAACTCCAAAGGAATTCCAGAAATCAGTGGTAGCTAAACACTGCAGGGGGGTCCCTGGGAGGGGTAAAACATTAAGCACTAGCCAAAACATTGACAGTTCAAACCCATCCACAGGCACTTTGGAAGACAGACCAGGTGACACGGAAGCAGACTGATCATCAGGTCTTTCTTCACCATTACTGGATAGGTTCAAGCCAACTTTTTCATTAGTAACTGAGCACAAACCATAAACCTCCTGTGCCAACCTAGGTGCCTTGTCCAAGTAGCACCATTTTTAAAATAATGGTAGCATACTTGAGTTTTAAAGCAAAGACAGCTCCTTAAAGTAAACAGTTCATGTAGTCTTTCACCTACATTATCATATCACACAGCAGCTGACATGGTTTGCCCCAACCTAGAATTTAAGACAAACCAAGGAGCTCTGGTAGCATAGTGGCTAAAGCACTTGACTGCTAACCAGAAGGCTGGCGGTTCAAACCCACCAGCCACTCCTCGGAAGGAAGGTTGGGCAATCCTACTTCCGTAGTGATACTGCCTGGGAAACCCAAGGAGGGGTCGCTATGAGTCAACAACAACATCCTTTAGAAAAAAACAAAATTCTAGTTTTAAAAGTAACCATTTTATTGACTGTGGGAAAGACAAGGGAATATAATTATTTCACAATCATCATCCAGAAGAAAGAAGAGTGAATCTTAACTCTTAAAAATCATTATAAGAAAATAAAACTACAATATTGTTGTTATTGTTACGTGCCCAGACTTGGCTCGGACTCGTACCAACCCTCTCCTTGGGTTTCCGAGGCGGTATCACTACGGAAAGTTGGTTATCCAACCCTCATTCGAGGACTGGCTGGTGGGTTTTAATCTCCAGCCTTCTGGTTAGCAGTCAAGTATCTTTTACACTACACCACCAGAGCTTCTCAAAACTAAAATAAAAAGCAAAAAAACATTTCACAAGTTACATCTAGTAATACTCTGCTTTTCAAAAACATTACCAGGGGATAGCGCGAACGCAGTCCCCCACTACCACAAATTATGCAGTCGAGTTTCCCACATTTGGGGAAATCGCAGAGGTCAACACATCCGGAGTGCAATGGATGAGCCTCGCCCTGGGAAAACCACCTTCATGATCATGGTATCTCCCCTGCCAGGTAAGTATGAGTTATTGGCGCCGCTGCCTCTGGTTCCTTCTGTGAAAAACACTTTATACACACGACCATTAAAAAAGTTGGTACCAAAAAGACCCATTTTAGCATTACTATATAGTCTAAGAAACAGAAACTTCTCTATCACTTATAATTTCTCTCTTTCTCCCTAAATTTCCGGAGCGCAGCCATCCGTTTAGATTTGAGCATGCCTTGCGTTCTCATTTACATATCCACACCCTCTTCTCATTTACATATCCACACCCTCTGCTTGTGACATCACCTCCCTTTCCGTTCTTTCTCCGTCCCTAGTCACCATTACCACTCTTCATCTAAACTTTATAAGAAACTTTAACCTTGACTGGAAAATACCAGGCCACAGCAGCTATAAATGAAATGCTTCCGAAATTATTTATATTTGTTAATGGCGCTTAACAGCGCAAGGGTTCCGAGCATCCTGAAACTAGTGCAGCGCCCCACGCTTCTGTGTTCCTGGTCCATTTTACCTCCTTCCAAACAACTGGCAAGGGCCTAGGCCCGTTTTTAAACAGACAGCAAAAACAATCTCGGAAAACGCACACACACACATACACAAAGTTTAAAGATTTCAAAGCTTGCTACAAAGCAACAGTGGTACTGGCATAAGGATAGATAAAAAAGTGGAATAGTGGAGTGGAAGAACAGTGAAACAAAATTCAAAATCATAAAAAAAGACCAGGTTCACTCGTCTGATAGAGCCTGGTGAGACCCCTGAAACTATGGACCCTAGTCACCCTTCAGGTCTGGAATTGAACTCACTCCTGTGGCTTCCAGCCAAACAATAGACAGGCATTTACACCAATTAGATACACGCCTTAGAACAATTGATCAATCATGGGAGAACAGAAGGGCAGTATTTGCACAAGGAGATAGGTCAGGGGGCAGGAAGGTATAGGAAAGGACACAGGTAAGAGGTAACTCTACAGGGAGGAAGTGGGAGGAGAGCTGTTACATTGTGGGGAATTGCAGTCAGTGTCGTGAAACAAAATGTGTATGAACTGCTGTATGGAAAATGAATTTACTCTGTAAACTTTCACCCAAATCACAATAAAAATTTTGAAAAGAAAAAAGAAATGGAATAGCACTGAGAATCCAGAAATAAACCCTTACATTATGGTCAACTGATTTTCTACAAGAGTGCCAAAACAATTTAATGGGGAAAGACCAGTCTTTCAACTGTTGATGAAAACGACAGACAATAGCAAGTATTGAGGAGGATGTGGAGAAACCTCAACCCTCATTTATTGCTGATGGTGTTGGGACAACTGGATCTCCACATGCAAAATAATTAAGTTAGACTCACTGTGGTAGTTAAGGTTATATGTCAACTTGGCTGGCCTTGGTTAAGTGGCTGGGCAGCTGGATGTAGTTATTCCCCATGGTGAGACGGCAATTCCATGGTGGGATCTACTGAAGCAGCTGAGTAGCTGCTTTAGGGATGTGGAATGCTTCCAGTATATAAGCAGCAGCTTTGAGGAAAGTCTCTAGTTTTCCAGCACGATTGAACAGGTCATTGTTCATCAAGCCTGCCATGCCTGGACGATCTTGGGACTTTTTCTGGACTTGAATTAGTGGCCTGCTGTGTTGTCTGGTGATATTGGGACTGTGCCTTTTCACTTGTTGACCTTGGGTTTGTCAGCCTCAGCAGCCAGCAGTTGCCTGAGTGAAGAAAAGCCTCTAGCTTCAGTGGCTAGGAGTAAGAGGCAGAGTTGCAGCTCAAGGTTGAGGGGCTTTCACCTAGCCCCTAGAGCCTGGCACTTGGAATTCAGACTTCTAGCTTCCAAAACAGTAAGAGAATGAACTCCTGTTTGTTCAAGCCATCCCACTTGTGGTATATTCCTGTCAGAGTGGCACGAGGTAACCAAAACACTCACCTTACACAATATACAAAAAATTAACTCAAAATGGATCAAAGGCCTAAATGTAAGAGCACCAAAACCATAAAACTCTTAAAACAGAGGCATAAATCTTCATGACCATGAGTTAGGAAATGGTTCCTTAGATATGACATAAAAATACAACAACAAGAAAAACTACATAAATCAGACTTCAAAAAGTTAACAATTTTTGTGTTTCATTGGATACTATCAAGAAAGTGAAAAGACGACCCACAGTATTGAAGAAAATATTTGCAAATCATCTATCTCATAAGTGACTTGTATCTAGAATATATAAAGAGCCACTACAAACAATAATAAAAACAAATAAACCAATCTAAAAATGGGCAAAAGATCTTAAGACACCTTTCTCCAAGAAAAATCTACAAACAGCCCATCAGCACACTGAAAAGATGCTCAACAGTTACTGCACATCAGGAAAATGAGAACCAAAACCACTTCTCACCCACTAGGAGGGCTGGATGAAAACGACAGACAATAGCAAGTATTGAGGAGGATGTGGAGAAACCTCAACCCTCATTTATTGCTAACGGAAATAGAAAATGTTGCAGTCCACTGTGGACAACAATTTGGCAGTTCCTCAAAAAGCCACACATAGAATTACCACATGATCCAGCAATTACTCCTGGGTATATACCCAAGAGAAATGAAAACATGTATGCATAAAAAGTTGTACATGAATGTTCACAGCAGCATTATTCATAACAGGCAAAAGATAACAAAACCTAGAGTCTGAAATCACCTCTATATTACTATTTGTCCATCAAGCCGATGGCATTCATTGCACAACAACAATCATTGAAACGCTGCTTGGACAGTAACATCTGGCAAAATCACTGAGGGCTTGAACAAGGGATTGGTCTAGTTTTTCTGCCTGGCATTCAGTTATCTTACTTACTAGACCACAGGCCCCTAGAGCAGTGTGTTTCGTTTGTTGTTTTAACAAAATTGGGGTAACACACATATAATTTACTGGATATATTATTTTGTCACTAAACTTTATTCTCTTGCATTGAAACATATGTTGTTGTGTACCACTGAGTTGATTCCAATTCACTGCAACCCTATAGAGCAGAGAAGAACTGCCCCATCGGTTTCCTAGGCTGAAATCTTTACAGGAACGGATTGCTAGGCCTTTTCTCCCATGGAGCAGCTGGGGGGTTCAAACTGCCAACCTTTTGGTTAGCAGCCAAGCACTTAGCCATTGCATAACTGAGGCTTATTACAAAAAAATAAATAGAAAGCATAATTTAAAATTTATGCATGATAGTACATCTTATGTTGTTGTTGTTGTTATGTGCCGTCGAGTCAGACCCGACTCATAGCGACCCCTCCTTGGGTTTCTGAGGCAGTATCACTACGGAAGTAGATTGCCCCGTCTTCCTTCCGAGGAGTGGCTGGTGGGTTTGAACTGCCAGCCTTCTGGTTAGCAGTCAAGTGCCTTAGGCACTATGCTCCCAGAGCTCCAGTACATCTTATAGAGGGATAATAATCCATTTAATCATTCTTCTATTGTTGGGCACTTAGTTTGGTCCTGATTTTTCACTATTGTAAGTAATGCTGGGTTCTAGGTAAAGATGGTGCATTGAACACACATCCATTTTATTCCCTCCCAGAACCCAACAAAAACTGTAGTAAAGTAATTGTTTTAAAGGCAACAACCTTCAAGGATGGAGAGGACAGAGGGAATAACAGCAACACAGTTTTGGAAGTTACAAGTGGTAAGTGATTGAACAGAGGAGGGACACCCAAATCTTAAGCCACTTTTGGGGAAAGCAGAAAACTAACTCACTAAATGGCAGAACCCTCAAAAAGCTCCGTATTTAGCAGTACCAGAACCTCTAGAACCAGGTCAAAGTGGGAATTATAAAAAAACCTGGTGTAGTATAGTGAATTACTTAATATAGCTGCTCTAGCCTTAGTCTTTGTAACTCCCACCAAATGACTAGGTGGTAATATGCAATCAAAGTGCTTGTGGCCCACCAAGGAGATTGGATAGCTTGCTAATAATGTAAATAAGGTGCATGTAAGTATTTGTGGGGTAAGATCATGCAAATAAGGTGTATGGAACCCTAATGAAGGGACAGGTCAGTTTTGCCATCCCTTGAGGCTTAAAATGAGCCATCTCAGAAGCATCTCATGATCTCATCTCATGATCACAAAGAAAGAAGAGCCAGGAGTGGAGCACATCCTTTGTACTCAGGATCTCTGCTCTGAGAACAACCTAGACCAAGGAGACACAGAGAGAAAGAGAGCTGGAACACTGGAGGCGGTGAGAATCAGTGGCAAGGAAACAATGGTAGCAGAGGCAGCAGAACCAGGCACTGGCAGTAGACGGTGCAGTGGGCTTCCTGGCCCAGGGAGTGAGAAGGATGAGCGCCACTGGGCAGGAGGCTTGCTGGCAGAGTAGGTGCACCTGGGCACTTACTTGCAGAGCCAGAGAACTTTGTAATACTTGCCTGAGTAGAGCAGAGGCCCAACAGGCTGAGGGCCAGAGAGAGGCATGTCTGTGGGCATGGCTGACAAGAAGTTGTCCGGACCAAAGAACTGCATCCTGAGTCATTTCTGATGCTGAATTGTAACCTGTTACTTTCCTAATAAACCCCAACACTGTGAGCACGATCTGTGAGTTCTGTGTGGCCACTGTAACAAGTTATCAAACCCAGCAGAGAAGCAGAGTGCCGTGGAAGGGGCAGTTGGTGTCAGGATTGGTAAAAAGGTTGACCTCTACCTCCCAGGAAGCAGCCTTGATCGGCTGATGCTGATAATGATTCTCCTTGTCCCTTGTGAAGTTAGAGGAGGTAAGATGGAAAGCTGCTTCAGAAATAGAAACAGATGTCCAGACCCCTCCCTCACCCCAAGCTGGGAAACTCTGTCAGGCAGTAGCTAGAGTGGTAAGACAGACTAGGGAGGGTACAACTGGGCCCCAAGCTCAGGTGAAACCATGAGCACTTACTGAAAACAAGAAGCACATATGCATTCCAAAGGCTGAAGGCCCTCGACTCCCTCTGTCCTCAATTCGGTTCCCATAATGCAGGCAACTGGCCCTTACCTGCCAAATACTGAGTTCTTTGAGAAATCTAATCACCCAGGAAGAAAGTGCTAAGGATGCTGATACCCCTATGAAGGCCTAGGCAGATTTCTCTGCAGCAAAGCAGAGGCCACACACCTACCCTGGCCCACAGAGCTTCCAAGCAGCTTTCAAGCTACCTACCCAAAGACATCTCAGAAGAAAGTCCTGGTGATCTACTTCCAAAAAATCAGCCAGGGAAAACCCTGTGGACACACACGGAGTTGCCATGAGTTGGAGTCCACTTGACAGCAACTTTTTTTTTTTCCCTTTTAAAGAAATGTACCAAATCAAAACCAAACTCACTGCCATTAAGTCGATTCCGACTCATAGAGACCCCCTTTGGGTTTGCAAGGCAGTAAATAAATCTTTACAGAAGTAGATTGCCCAGTCTTCCTTCTGTGGAGTGGCTGGTGTGTTTGAACCACTAACCTTCTGGTTAACAGTCAGATGCCTTAGACACTATGCCACCAGAGCTCCTTAAAGAAATGTAAGCAAATGAAAAAAGGTAAAATAAGCCAGAAGGGGATTAATCAACTGGAGGAAAAACATAAGTAAAAGAAACTTGATGACGATGGAATACAATGCTCTGTTGTGAATAATATTTATATAACATTAAACATCAAGGCATAACAATATAAACATTGAATACTGATTTAGCCAAAAGTGGTTTTTAAACTGTATTAGGAAAAAGAAAGAAAAGATGATGGTGCAAGGGAGCTAAATCCTCATTTATGGTAATCAAAATCAATAGACAGTGTTAAAATGCATGAATCAAACGTTAGTATTATATATATTTACATGGAAACACACAGGTCTGTAAATGCTAGAAGAAACAAATTTTAGTTGTTTCAGAGTAGAAAAATGCCTCCTTCTGAGGGAGACTGGGAGAACAGGAAGAAATAGGGCAGGAAATTCTGTTGTTGTAAGTCCTTCAGGATTATCTGACTTTTTTTTTTTTTTTT
>NW_006922421.1:729356-743424 GCF_000298275.1 Orycteropus afer afer
AATTCACTTTCCATACAGCAGTTCACATATACTTTGTCTCATGTCATTGACCACAGTTTACCACAATGCAACAGCTCCCCTCCCACTTCCTCCCCATAGTCAAAGCTGTAAATCTTTATAGAAGCAGACTACCTCATCTTTCTTCTACAGAGCGGCTGGTGGGTTTGAACCCCTGAGCTTTTGGTTAGTAGCCAAATGTCTTTAACCACTACACCACCAAAACACCAAACTCACTGCCATTGAATCGATGCTGACTCATAGCAACCCCCATTAGGTGTCTGAGGCTGTAAATCTTTACTCAAGCAGATCACCCCATCTTCCTTCCTCAGAGAGGATGGTGGGTTTGAACCACTAATCTTCTGGTTAGCAGTCAAATACATTATCCACTACACCACCAGAGCTCCTTACTATACCACCAGAACTCCTTAAATCTAACCAGAGACAAAAAAAAAAAAAAGGACTTTTTATATTTTCTTAAATTAAAAGTAGCCCAATTGTGACATCAATAAAAGAAAAAAATAGTTAAATTGGCTTCATCAAAATAAAAAACTTGTGCATCAAACGATATTACCCAGAAAGTGAAAAAACAGAGAGAACGGGAGAAAATATTTGGAACTCATACATCTGATAAGGCTTTAACATCCAAAATATATTAAACAAACAAACAAACAAACAAACAAAAAACTCCTACAACTCAACAACAAAAAGACAAAACAACTCAATCAAAAAATGGGCATGAAAATATCTTATTATTTGAATACTTAGGCATTAACAACAATAGTTGCTTCCTATCCTGAATACTATTATATCTAGATAGCAATGAAAATCAGAACACAATGCAAGCCACCAATAGTTGATAATGATCTTGATGAATTATAAGTTTGACAGACAAGGGCAGAGACTGTCTTGTTGCCCCATCATTTGGCATATAACTACCATTTAATAAATATTTAATCTTGCTTTAATGATACAATCTTTAATGTGCTAATCTTAATTGGGGAGCACAATAACTATTCACAGGATTATTGTGAGACGTCAAATAAACTGAACATTCTATTTTGGCACTTTTACAATTGCAGGCATTTTAAAAAAATGTCTCACATTATTAGCACTCTGCTGAGCTAGGTGTTCCATAACAAGTCATGCAATTGAGTACACAATTAGAATATTTCTAAATGGAAAAAAAGACTAAGATTTGTCGCCTGGCTTTTCTGTGCTCTATGTACCTTACATTTACTAATTTAATCTTTTTTACAATCCAAAGAAATATGATTTTCTTCATATAGGTTGAGGAAACTGAATAAACTGCCAAAGGTCATACAGCTGGTAGATTCCAGAGATGCAATACAAATCCAAAGCCCATGCTAGTTTACCAGTAACAGTGTCAAAGTTTTCATCAGGTCACCCCAAATTGCAAAGGAAAATTAAGATCCTTCCCTGGGGGTTTTACTGAAGTAGACTGAGCTGCCTTTGAAGTCTTACATGTATCTTAAAATTGATTTTTATATTTTAATTTTATTATAATTGCTTAATATATATAATATATATTATATCATAATTGCTTAATACAAAACATTTTAAATGACCTACCAGTTAAATTAGGGTTCTGGTAGCATAGTGCCTAAGGCACTTGACTGCTAACCAGAAGGCTGGTGGTTCAACCCCACCAGCCACTCCTCCAAAGGAAGATGGGGCAATCTATTTCCATAGTGATACTGCCTCGGCAACCCAAAGAGGTGTTGCTATGAGTCAGGTCCGACTCGACGGCACATAACAACAACAACAGTTAAATTATTCAATTCTTCCCATACTAATAAATATTTGAGTAAAACTGACACTATAGGAAGGTATATCTTCCATATTTATCCCATAGCTTTGTTTAGTTCCTGGTGCATGGCTTCATAAACCTGGATACTAGCTTGAAAACATGATTACAGAGCAAACTGCATTAAAGAAATCTTAAGAATGATGATGAAAACTATAATCATTATAGCAACTCAAGGTCAGAATAAGATATTAATAACATCTAATTGAGTAGCTCTGATGGTAAAGTGCCTAACGCATTTGAGTTGGGCAATCTACTTCTGAAGAGATACCACCTCACAAACCCAAGAAGGGGTTGCCATGAGTTGGAAATGACTTGATGGTAGTTAGTTTTTTTTTTTTTTTTTGAGTAGCTACAGATGGAGTCTGACTAGTTTCTTAGCTCTCCACTCTCAATGAAACAAAATTCTAATTATCGATTCCATTGAATTTGACCAAACTGAAGAGCTACCCTTCAATGTGACCTCTTCACCCAAGGATCTGGTTGCTTTATAAGCATAAGCTTGAAATCTCCCTGAGGACATTTCTGTGAAACCCACTGAGTGAGCAGATGTGGACCATAATGGAAGTCAAGCAGTAGGGAGTTGCATTTGACAAGTCCTACCAGACATTCTCTGCCCTAGCAACTGAGGTACTTCTGCATCCCACACCCCTCAAGGGCTCACAACCTGCATGAGCCACAAGAGTGGCAGACCAAAACCAAAACAATTGCCATCCCATGGATTGTGACTCACAGTGACCCTATAGGACAGAGTAGAACTGCCCCATAGGGTTCCCAAGGCTTAAATCTTTAAAAAAAAAAAAAATTATTGTGATTTGGGTGAAAGTTTACAGAGCAAATCCATTTTCCATACAGCAGTTCATACACATTTTATTTCATGACACTGACTGCAATTCCCCACAATGTAACGGCTCTCTTGCCGCTTCCTCCCTGCAGTTAGCTCTTCCCTGTGTCCTTTTCTGTGCATTCCTGCTCCCTGAGCTATCCCCCTGAGTAAATACTGTCCTTCTGTTCTCCCATGATTGATCCTTCTAAACTGTGTATCTACCTGATGTAAATGTTCACCCTTTATATATGCCTGTCTATTGTTTGTATGGAAGCAAGGCTGTAAATCTAAGCTGACTGCCACATCTTTCTCCCCGGAGCAGCGTTGTAACCACCAACTTTCGGGTAACAGTGCAAATGCTTTAATCATTGTGCCACCAGAACTCCTTCAGAGTTGCTTAGGGTAATAAAAGGAGTAAAACCTATTGCCGTTAATTTGATTCCGACTTAGGTTTGAATTGTGGCTTCAAAGAAGCTGTACTCTGAGCTCCCATGTCCTTATTTTACTTATGGCTGCTTGTAAGCATTTGAAATGTGTGGGCTTTGCTTAAGTGCTCAACATGTTGCTTCGTTCTTTAGATTTTGCATAAGGGGTCTGATCTGCAGTATTTGGAGAGTTCTTTTAAGCTGGGAGGAAAAGTCAAAGCTCAAAATTTTCAGCAAAAGATAATGCGTTACCCCCACCCTAAATAAATCATACTCACCTACACAAGGAAAGAAGACTTCGTAAGTCACCATCCAAACTGCCTACCAACTCCCCTCAAAGTTCTCTAATTTCGAAGCAGGTGATCCTCAAGGCTTGAACTCTCCCTTTTCCAATTCTGTATGGGGTTCCTGTGTATCTTGACCCCTCCCTTCAGGACCGGTGTAGTCTAGGCCCAACCCACTACGGAGACCTTACTTTCTGGGCAGGCTTTTGAGAACTAACGGTCTAACAGTCTCAACAGCTTCTCTGCTCCAAACTCCTCTCGCGGGCAGGCGAGTGCGTGTTGAGGGGGAGGGTTGGGCGCCAAACTCTCTTCGTGCCTGTAGGGCGTTGGCCCACAATCCTTTGCGAGGGCGGGAAAGGCCAAGGGGTTACGAAAGAGGAAAGAGCCTAGAGGCTGGAACCCTATAATGTGGATGCAAATTTAGCCTTATAGGACCGTTTCTGGACTTTTCACATGAGAAAAACTGGCCAGTGTGCACATATTACCCCCCACTCGGGGCTGGCGGAATCTTTTTCTTTAATTCATTCATTTATGACTCAGAAGCTTCCACCCAACAGGCCAGGATGGAAGTGAGGAAATGTGATGTATACGACCTCTGGGTCCGGCTCCCCATTGCAGCCTCCATCCATCTTTATACTCCCAAGTTTGATGGGAGAATTTAAATGGGATTTGGACGAATCACAACGGAAATGGTGCCATAATGTGAAAACAACGTAGTCAACAGCACAGCAACAACCAACAAGGCCGCGTGCGGTGCGGCTAGGTCGCCGACCCCGCCCCTTCCTCATTGCGTCTGACGTCATACAGTGCAGGCTCGACGGACGTAAGGAGACAGGGTACAGTGGCTTTGCTCTTCAGGACTGTGTGTGTAGGCGTGTTTCTTTGAAATGCAGCGGGATTTAGGAAGCTTTCCGTTGTCTCCAGGTGTGCGGGTGAAACTGGTGTCTGCAGGTTTCCAGACTGCTGAGGAGCTCCTGGAGGTGAAACCCTCCGAGCTCAGCAAAGGTAACGACTCCCGACAGCAAGCTGACCCACCAGACGCACTAGGCGCGGACCGCGCAGCCTACATCTCCCCGCCTTCTCTGTCTCCCGCCTTCAGCCTTAGGCGCGTTACTACCAGATTCTACTGCCACTGCCCTCGGCAGCGTTTACGGGAAACCGCTCCTTGATACCGTTTTAAAATGTCTGATGTTAGGAGGACTGTGGTCGTGAAAACATTTACTGATTGTGCCAGAGCGTGGTGAGCATTATTTCATATAAGGCTCCTCTTTAGTGGATTTTTATACCCACTGTATAGGTGAGGAGGAGCTCTGGTAGCTTAGTGCCTAAGGCACTTGACTGCTAACCAGAAGGCTGGAGCTTCAAATCGACCAGCCACTCCTCGGAAGGAAAGTTGGGCAGTCTACTTCTGTAGTGATACTGTTGGAAACCCAAGGAGGGGTCGCTATGAGTCAGGTCCGACTCGACAACGGCACATAGTAACAACAACATATAGATGAGGGGGAGCTCTGGTAGCGTAGTGCCTAAGACATTTGATTGCTAACGAGAAGGCTGGCAGTTCAAACCCACCAGCCACTTTGGAAGGAAGGTTGGGCAATCTACCTCCGTAGTGATACTGCCTCGGAAACCCAAGGAGAGGTCGCTATAAGTCAGATCGACTCCATGGCAGTGAATTTGGTTTTGGTATATAGATGAGGAAATTGAAGTTTGGGGTGATTGAGTAACTTGTTCGTGATAACTAGACTAGGACGTATTGGAGCCAGGATTGGTACCCAGACAAGCTGTCTTAAGTTTCGCTGTTCTAAGACCAGGTGGTGGGAATTCAGTTTGAGAAATGTAAGATTCCTGATAGGTCTAGAGTGAGAAAGGGATACTGCTTTTAATCTGGAGAAAGCAGTAGAAAGAAGACATACCTTTTATGTAATTACCCCTCCCTCCAAAAACTTAAAAACGCCAAATAAGTTATACAACACTGTAGGTTGTATGTTGATGGAAACCACGGTGCATCCTGAGTATACAAAATGTAAGGCACAGAGAAATTAAGTAACCTGCGCAAAGTCACACAGTAAGTGGTGCAGTCAGGATTTACAAACCCAGACGATCTTATTCCAGTGTTCAGCATCTTAAATTGGATAGGACCCAGTTTCTTAAAATGTTTATCTCTACTACTGTCATTTGTTAGCACCAAATTCACAGTCCATATCCTTACAGAAACAAGTACTGATCCATCACACTGCTAAGTGATATCCTTCTTACCATTATTTCTTTAATTAGTAGCTTGTTTTGTAATTGCCATTTTCTCTTTCTGGCACATATTGTCAGATAGGAATGAAATTACCTAGTTGAGGAAGGATGTGTATGTGTAAGGTAGTTGTACATTGGCTATTGTTTGGAGTAATACATGAATTTCACACCAGTGTTTCTTTGGAAAGTTTTTATTACGAATAATACATGCACAAATACTTCAAAGTGGTACCTTGTTTTAGACAGGTTAAAAGAAGTCATTTTCATTCTTTTTTGGAAAATAATCTGTATATTTTATGAGAGCAAGATAATAATGTAGAACCAAAAGGGATAGTAAAAGTACTGCTAGTACATTTTTATTGCTAACTCTGCGATATTCTTGTAGATACTCAGGAATGCTTTAGTTGAATTCTGTTTGTGAAGTAAAGGGATCTTTTATGTGAAGACTAAGAAAGCATAAGGCGCTCTGGTGACACAGTGGTTAAAACATTCAGCTGCTAATCAGAAGGTCAGCAGTTCCAACCCACCAGCCACTCTGCAGGAAAAAGATGAGGCAATATGCTTCCATAAAGATTTACAGTTTTGATACCCTATAGGGCAGTTTTACTCTGTCCTATAGCTCTGGTAGCATAGTGGCTAAGACACTTGCCTGCTAACCAGACGGCTGGCAGTTCAAACCCACCAGCCACTCCTCGGAAGGAAGGTTGGGCAATCCTACTTCCGTAGTGATACTGCCTCGGAAACCCAAGGAGGGGTCGCTATGAGTCAGGGCTGACTCGACGGCACATAACAACAACAACAACATAGGGTCACTGTGGGAGCTCTGGTGGTGTAGTGCCTAAGGCACTTGACTGCTAACTAGAAGGCTGGCGATTCAAACCCAGTATCAGTCCTCAGAAGGAAGGTTGGGTGATCTACTTCCAAAGTGATACCGTCTCAGCAACCCAAGGAGGGGTTGCTATGAGTCAGATTCAACTCTACAGCAGTGAGTTTGTTTGGTTTTTTAATAGGATCACTATGAGTTGGAATTGACTCAGTGGCAGTGGTTTTTAAGAAAACTTAGACAAATGCCTTTATTAACTTAAAAAATTAAATAGTTTATGGAATGTGACATTTTAGGTTTCTCTATTCTTGGCATTACTCTTATGTTCTGGTTACCTAGTGCCGCTCTGACAAGAATATACCACAAATGGAATGGCCTTAACAAACAGGAGTTTATTCTCACAGTTTGGAGACTTTAAGTCCAAGTACAAAGTGCCAGGCTCTAGGGGCTGGGTGAAAGCCCCTCAGGCTTGGGCTTCAGCTCTGTCTCTTGCTTCCAGCCCACTGAAGCTAGAGGCTTTTCTTCGCTCAGACAGCTGCTGGCTGCTGAGGCTGCCAAGCCCAAGGTTGACAAGTAAAAAGGCACAGTCCTGATATTACCAAATCACATGGCAGGCCATTAACTCAAGTCCATTGTAAGTCCCAAAGTCGGCAAAGCATGGCAGGCTGCTGAACAACGACACGGCTACATGCAGGGTTCAAGGTGCCATAAGCTAGAGACTATCCCCTAAGGCTTCTCCTTACATACAGGAAGCAGATCACACATTCCCTAAGGCAGCTACTCAGCTGCTCACGGTAGATTCCACCATGGAGTTGATTACCAGTCTCATCACGGGGAATACTACATCCAGCTGCCCAGCCATTCAACCAGGCCCAGCCAAGTTGACACACAAACTGAACTACCACATCTTGTTACCTAAAAATTATAATTAATGAAGATAGCCCATTTCTGGTAGATGGTTTTAAATCTCTAAAATCTTTTTTTCCCCACTTATTTTACTTTCAGAAGTTGGGATTTCTAAAGAACAAGCCTTGGAAACACTGCAAATTATAAGAAGAGAACGTCTCACAAATATACCAAGATGTGCTGGTCCATCTGAGTCAGGCAAGCAGTGTACAGCACTGGAGCTTCTCGAACAGGAGCATACCCAGGGCTTCATAATTACCTTCTGTTCAGCACTTGATAATATTCTTGGGGGTGGAATACCCTTAACCAAAACAACAGAAATTTGTGGTGCACCAGGTGTTGGAAAAACACAATTATGGTAAAATGTTCTTCTCTTAAGGGTGGGCTCAATAATGTTTTATGTAAGCAGCAGAGTTGTGCTGTGGATCTGCAGTCAGGAGGCCAAAAGAGGCATATGTATGTTCTTTATTTTATGTGTGTGTGTGTGTGTGTGTGTGTCTACATGAAACAAATCATTTGCTTTTACATCTTAATAAATAGATACAATTATTTTAATATTTTAAAAGATGTTTCCTTTGTAGCCTTGTAGTGTGGCCATTAAGGTAAACAGGCAGTCATATGCTTTATTGTATATTTCATTCCTAACAATACATTTGAAAGCCAATGTTTGAGAGTAGTTTTCCATGTAATAGAGAGTTCCATTCCCCAAAGTCTAAAAACCGTTAAAAAGTCCTTAATCCTAGTCTTATAGGAACAACTTGCCCCTAATCCAAGCAAGAGTTGATTTACACACAGCTGACTATGTGAGTTGTTTTGGGAAGTAAGGTGGTCAAATTAGATCAGATATCTATTTTTTCCATGGACTGTAACCCTCACTTGACCTGTTTTCAAGGTCTCAGTTGCTTATTCAGGTATTCTTCAGACTTTAAACTTTCTTGTTCAAACACTTTAAGAGATTGGAAGCAAGAGCTGGGTAAAGAAGTCTTCTTTTTTTGCTTTAGAGTGGGTCTCCTTTTCTTTCCATTGCCTAGGGAATGAGGAATACAAGAACGTGAGGGTTGAACAACTGTCTTTGTAAGAAACTAAACTAGATTCCCTACACAATCCAGGCCTCACCCATAGCCTCTTTGCAGGGATTGCAGGAGGAAAATAGACATTTCTACTTCACAGGATAGGACTCTGAAAACACCTGCCTATAAAATATTCCCTCTGTTCTTTACTTTTCTTGAACAGTATACACATATATCCCTCAGGGCAAGCCATTCCATTTTTCAGCTGTAATGACCTCATAGCAAGCAGTCCTACCATGTAATAACGTGTTCTGGTTACCTAGTGCTACTCTGACAGGAAACATACCACAAATGGGATGGCTTTAACAAACAGGAGTTTATTCTTACAATTTGGAGACTTTAAGTTGAAGTTCAGAGTGCCAGGCTCTAGGGGCTGGGTGAAAGTCCCTCAACCTTAGGGTCCAGCTCTGCCTCCTGCTCCTGACCCACTGGAGCTAGAGGTGTTTCTTCACTCAGACAGCTGCTGGCTGCTGAGACTGAGAAGCCCCAAGGTTGACAAGTAAAAAGGCACAGTTCTGACGTTAACCAAATTACATGATAGGCCATTAACTTAAGTCCATTGTAAGTCACAAGGTCGGCAGAGCATAGCAGGCTGATGAGCAATGACACAGCTACATGCAGAGTCTAAGTGTGCCATAGGCTAGAGACCGTTCTCAAAGCTTCTCCTTATATACAGGAAGCAAACCACATCCCAAAGGCTGCTTGTGGTAGATCCCACCATGGAGTTGATTGCCAGTCTCATCGTGGGGAATAACTACCACCAGCTGCCCAGCCACTCAACCAGGCCCAGCCAAGTTGACACACACACATAACTACCACATAATGTTAAAATACTCTTAGCCCTATATAAAGATAATTTTAATTTGGTGTTGAAAAAGTTGGTTTAAGAGGGTTGTTGTGAAATGTGGGGAAGTATTAATTGAAAAGTTGAAGACCTTGAAATGGTATGTTATATCAGGCATCACTAATGAATTTTAGTCAGCATTCTGTCAAGGAGCATTAATGCCTACTCTTCCCCCTTAATTTATTATGGTAACATATACATAGCAAACACTTGATCATTTTGTCTGTTTTTATGGGTACAATTTAGTGACTTTAATAATGTTCACCATGTTGTGCATCCGTCACTGCTGTTTCCAGATTTTTTCATCACTCTTAACAGAAACTCAATTCCCTGTAAGCAATACCTCCTCATTTCCGCCTCCAAGTCACCCCTTGTAACCACTAATAATGTCTGGTCTCTATGTAATTTGCTTGTTTTAGATATTTTATATAAGTGGGATCATATAGTATTTGTGTCTGTCATTTCCCTTTGCATATGTTTTTAAGGTTTATTCATGTTGTAGCATGTATCAGAACTTCAGTTTTATTTATGGCTGAATAATATTCTATTGTATGTTTATATCACATCTTATTTATGCATTCATCTGTTGATGGATACCTGCATTGTTTCCACCTTTTGATGACTGTGAATATTGCTGTAGTAAACCTTGGTGTACAAGTATCTATTTGAGTCCAACTTTGAATTCTTTGGAGTATATACCTAGGAGTAGAATTGCTGGGTCATAGGGTAACTCTGGGAGCCCTGGGTGCTGTACACAGTTAATGTGCACAGCTGCTAACCAAAAGGTTGGAGGTTTGAGTTCACTCAGAGGTGCCCTGAAGAAAAGCCTGGAGATATTCTTCAAAAAGATTAGTCATTGAAAATCCTGTGGAGTACAGTTCTTCTCTGAAATACGTAGAGTCGCCATGAGTTGGAATCAGCTAGACAGCAACTGATATATCGCTGTTATTTTGGTAGTGATACTTTCTTGATAAAGTCCTTTGATTCACAAAAGTTTTTAATTTTTATAAAATCCAGTTTATTTAGTCTTTTGCTACCAATGCTGTTGGTGTCACATCTAAGGTCCCTCCCTTTTTTTTTTTTTTTAAAGTTTTGTTTGATTGTCATTCCTGAATTCTTCAGAGGTTAACAAGATATTTCAGACCATCTTAATTTCTAATACTAGTTGCTATATTCTTTTTTTTTTATTTTTTAAAAAAGTTTTAAAGTATACTGGAAAGTACATAAGACACAGGCAGTTTAATGAAGCAGCCCACTGCATGAAAGACATTGTCAGTAGCAAAAGCCCTGTATGACCCCTGCCCAGTCAAACCTTCTCACTCTCCACAAGATAAGTTATTCCTGACTTACTTGAAAGCAACTTTCTTATTTTTGTTTAGAATACTCTATTCTTAATTTTTTTTTTTTAATTTTTGTAATTTGGGTGAAAGGTTACATACATACAGAGCAAATTCACGTTCCATACAGCAGTTCATACACATTTTGTTTCATGACATTGACTGCAATTCTCCACAGTGTAACAGCTCTCTTCTTACTGCTTCCCCATGGTTACCTTTTTCCTGTGTCCTTCCCTCTCATGGACTTCTGCCCCCTGAGCTATGTCCCTGTGCAAACACTGTCCTTCTATTCTTCCATGATTGATCATTCCAAGGAGTATATGTACATGATGTAAGTGTTCACCCTGTATGCCTCTCCGTTGTTTAGCTGGAAGCCACAGGAGTGAGTTCATTTCCAGACCTGAAGGGTAACTAGGGACCGCAGTCTCAGAGGTCTCACCTGGCTCTATCAGGCCAGAAAACCTGGTCTTTTTTTTTTCCTTTTTTAATGATTTTGAGTTTTGTTCCACATTATTCTCCCACTCTATACAGGATCTCCTGCACCAGTCCACCTCTGAGTAGTTTACAGTGGAAGCTGGGTACATCTAGTTCTTCCAGTCTCATGGTCATATAGGCTGAAGATCCTGTGGTCTACCAGTCCTTTGGACTAATAAAATACACCACTCTTTATTTTTTAAAAAAATCATTCTAATTGGTTAATTCTGACTCACGATGACACCATGTGTTGTGCAGTAGAACTGTGCTCCACAGCGTTTTCATGGCTGTGATCTTTCAGAAGCAGGCCTTCCTTTCTGGTGCCTCTGGCTGGGCTCAAACTGCCAGCCTGTTGGTTAGTAGTTGAACACTTAACCATTTGTGCCACCTTCTATTCAACACTAGATAATTTTCTTGGAGGTGGACTTCTTTAATCGTTCTAAATATATATATAAAATTATAATTATTTTTCCTCTAAGCTTTATTAAAGGGTATGATAATTTTGTATAGCTATTCCAATTCTTTAGAAGTTATCTATAAACAAGATTCCTTTCTTATTTTTATTTTTCAATACCCAGAAGTATAGTTGTATTTATAACATATCCAGTGATGTCTAATAGATCTCGCATTTGAGTAATACTGCCTTAGGTGATGATGATTATTTGGTCATCTGACTTCTTTCTCTTGACAGTATGCAGTTGGCAGTAGATGTGCAGATACCAGAATGCTTTGGAGGAGTGGCAGGTGAAGCAGTTTTTATTGACACAGAGGGAAGTTTTATGGTTGATAGAGTGGTAGACCTTGCTACTGCCTGCATTCAGCACCTTCAGCTTATAGCAGGAACACACAAAGAAAAGGGTAAGTTACCAAATGACTTTTTTCTTTTCTGGGAGACATTTTTTTTTTTATTGTGATTTGGGTGAAAGTTTACAGAGTAAATTCACTTTCCATATGGCAGTTCACATATACTTTGTCTCATGACATTGACTACAATTTATCCTAATGCAACAGCTCCCCTCCCACTTCCTCCCAATAGTTATCTCTTCCCTGTGTCCATCCCTCCATGTACTCCTGGCCCCTGAGCTGTCTCTCTATGCATGAACAGCCCTTCTTTGTCCCATGAATGTTCTCTCCAAGGAGTGTATCTATTTGAGGTAAATGTTCAACTCCTATGCCTGTCTTTTATTTAACTGGAAGCCACAGCTGTGGGTTCAATTCCAGACCTGAAGGGCAGCTAGGGGCCATAGTCTCAGTTGTTCCATCAGGCTCTATCAGATCAGCAAACCTGGTCCCCCTTTTTTTTTTTTCTCAAATGATTTTGAGTTCCACATTGTTCTCCCTCTCTATCAAGGATCTCCTACATAGATCCCCTTCTGAGTGGTTGATAGTCGTAGCTGAGCACCATCTAGTTCTTCTAGTCTCATAGTCGTATAGGCTGCAGATCACATGGTATACCAGTCACTAGGACTAATTGTTTCCATGAATCTTTGGTTTTCTTCATTTTTCTTTGCTCTGGATGAAGAGAGACCCATTATTGCATCTAGATGGCTGCTTGCAAGCTTTTAAGATCCCAGTTGCTACTCACTAAAGTAGGAGGTGGAATAATATTTTGTGTAGTATATTATGCTAATTGAGCTTGATGTCCCCTGTGACCACGGTCCCGAACCCACAGGTTGAACTATTCACTCCCTCTGGGTAGCTGTCTGTGACCAAGAAGTGACTGCAACCTTGTCCCTTGTCAGCTCTACTATACACCTGGGAATTCTTACAAAATATACAAATACACTTATAGGACCAAATACATTTTAAGAGTCTTGACAAGACACTCATTTCTTTCTGCTGTGCTACATTATAGAGCATGTTTCTCTTGTTTCTTCATATGTCTACTTGCCTTCCTTTCTAGATATGTGGATGGATTCTTATCTCAGATGCTGTAGTCCAACTGTGTTTAAGACAAACATGGGTTTGGCATTCTGTCAGGGTCCTGGAATCAAATGCAACAACCATTCACAATAGGTACAAATTTGACCATTCCAATCGTTTGCTTCCTGTAGTCTTTCAGATGTGTTGGTCTGGAACTTGACGTCTTAACATCTCTATCCCCATATGTCTGACACTGAGGTATTTAAGAACTTTAGTCAGTGCATCCCTGAAGTTTCAGTGTGTCCCATTGCCTATGTTCAGCTTCTACTCCATGGACATGTCTTAGAATTTTCTTTTCTTTTGTTATTGTTGAGAATGTACACAGCAAAACATACATCAGTTCATCCATTTCTACATGTACAATTCAGTGACTTTCATTATGTTCTTTGAGTTGTGCAACTTTTCTTACCCATCTTTTCTGAGTTGTTCCTCCCTCATTAACATAAACTCACTGCCCCCTAAGGTTCCTGTCTAATCTTTTGAGTTGCTGTGGTCACTTTAATCCCGTATAAATAGTTCTTAAAAGACCATAATGCTCAAAGCAGATATTTTTTATTAGTTAAGCTAAACTACAGATTGGATGGTGTACCAGTCACTAGGACTAATTGTTTCCATGAATTTTTGGTTTTCTTCATTCTTTTTTGCTCTGGACAAGGAGAGACCCATTGTTGCATCTAGATGGCAGCTTGTTAGCTTTTAAGATCCCAGTCGGTACTCGCCAAAGTAGGAGGTGGAACAGTGATTTATATAGCATGTAATGCCAATTGAGCTTGATGTCCCCTGCGACTATGGTTCCAAGTCTATAGGTTCAACTACTCGGTCCCTCTGGGTAGCTGGCTGTGACCAAGCAGTGACCACAACCTTGCCCCTTGTTGGCTCTACTATACCCCTGGGAATTCTGATAATTCACATAAACTTATAGGACCATTGTCTGCCAACCCTATACATATTCTTGGATACACTCCCCATTTCATAGACATACCTAATAGTTCAGCCTGACCACCCATCTCTCCACTCATATACCCATGTTTGCCTTCACTGACAACACAGTACTGTATGTGCAAAAGGGTTCATCTTTGTTGTCTGT
>NW_006922421.1:743954-744499 GCF_000298275.1 Orycteropus afer afer
TGTTGCATAGTATTCCATTGTGTGTATGTACCATAGTTTGGTTATCCGTTCTTTAGTTGATGGACACCTAGGTTTCACCTCGCTGGTGAAACCTAAGTTGCTTGCTTCATAAAATGGGTTGGGGGGATTCCATCCTTTTCTATGCTTTGGAATAGTTTGAGTAGGGTTGGTATAAATTCTTCTCTGAATGTTTGGTAGAATTCGCTGGTGAAACCTAGGTTGTTTCCACCTTTTGGCTATTGTAAATAGTGCTGCAATGAACATGGGTGTGCATATGTCCGTTCTTGTCATGACTGTCACTTCTTCAGGATATATACCTAGTAATGGAATAGCTGGGTCAAATGGTATTTCTAGTTACAACTTTTGAAGGAATCGCCATACTGCTTTCCACAATGGTGTACTATTTTACAGTCCCACCAGCAGTGTATGAGAGTCCCAATCTCTCCATATCCTCGCCAGCATTTGTTATTTCCTGTCTTGTTGAACTTTGCTACTAGTGCTGGAGCAAGATGGTATCTCATTGTTGTTTTGATTTGCATCTCTCT
>NW_006922421.1:746430-747117 GCF_000298275.1 Orycteropus afer afer
ATTTTATCAAATGCCTTTTCTGCATCAATTGATACGATCATGTGGTTCTTCTCCTTTGTTTTAGTTATGTGGTGGATGACGTTGATTGTTTTTCTAATGTTGAACCATCCTTGCATACGTGACATGAACCCCACTTGGTCATAATGAATGATTTTCTTGATATGTTGTTGGGGTCTATTGGCTAGGATTTTGTTGAAGATTTTTCCATCTATATTCATGAGGGATATTGGTCAGTAGTTTTCCTTTTGAGTGATGTCTTTGCCTGGTTTTGCTATCAAGGTTATGCTTGCTTCATAAAATGGGTTGGGGGGATTCCATCCTTTTCTGTGTTTTGGAATAGTTTGAGTAGGGTTGGTATCAGTTCTTCTCTGAATGTTTGGTAGAATTCGCTGGTGAAACTGTCTGGCCCAGGACTTTTTTCAGTTGGCAATTTTTTGAGGAACTGTTCAATTTCTTCTTTTGTGATGGACCTGTTTAACTTTACCACATCAGTCTGTGTTAGTTTAGGTAAGTGGTGTGTTTCTAGAAATCTGTCCATTTCTTTCATATTTTCAAATTTGTTGGAGTACAGTTCTTCATAGTATCATGATATTATCCTTCTTATTTCAGTTGGTTCTGTTGTGATGTCACCCATTTCGTTTCTTATTCATGTTATTTGTATTCTCTCCCTCTTTTCCTTTGTTAAAT
>NW_006922422.1:0-591 GCF_000298275.1 Orycteropus afer afer
ATTAGAAAACTAATACCAAATTCAGAATTAAAGAATGTCAGAGTATTTGAAATAAACTGGGTATGTGAAATGACTTTTTCAACATTAAATTTTATAAAATTTAAATATTAGTTAAGTATTTCTGATGAAAATTTAGCAACCTGATAAGATATGCTTTAAGTATTCACTGGATTTTGAAGACTTGGAGAAAACTGATACATAAAATATCTAATTAGTAATTTTATTTTGATTATATGTTGGAATGATAATTTTTTTACATAATGGATCAAGTAAAACATTTCAATAAAATTAATTTCACCTGTTACTTGTTACCTTTTATAATGTGGATATAAGAAAAATTTAAATATCATTTGTGATTTGGTTATATTTCTATTGGACACTAATGCTGGTATAGAGAGCAACTCTGGTGGGATGGAATGTGTGGAAAATTTGAAACTGAACCATATTCAATTCTAGGTTCTGTCGGTTATTGTCCACGGGACCATGAACAATTCTCTTAACTTCTCTAAACTTAAATTTTCTTTTATATAAATTGAGTTACTTACTAACATCTAATTAACAAGATGGTTATAAGGCTTAAATAAAATACCA
>NW_006922422.1:1606-3563 GCF_000298275.1 Orycteropus afer afer
TAACAAAGAACATTTCACAAGTGGGTGGCTTGAGAAAGCAGAAATGTATTTTCTCACAGATCTGGAGATTGAAAGCTCAAATTAGGATGTTGGTCCTGCCGGTTCCTTCTGTGGGCCTCTCCTAGTTTCTGGTGGCTGCTGCAGTCCTTAGCACCTGGGCTGTTCTGTGTTTCTGCTCCATCTTCACATGGTGTCTTCTCCCTGTGCTTGTGGCTATTTCTGTACTAGCCTTTATAAGGTGCCACTCAGAAAGGGTAAGGTTTAGGACCCATTCTACTCTGGTATAAGCTCATCAACATAACAAAAGAAAAAATTCCTATTTCTAAACAGGATCACATTGACAGATACAGGGATTAAGACTTCAACATAACTTGTAGGGAGGCACAATTCAAGCAATACATAATACTTTACATTTAAATGGACCTGTCACCACACTCAAATTCCTATAATTTATTGGTATAGGCTATAGTTAAGGATAAATATTGGGAAAACTGACCCAATAAAATTTATTTTATTAACTTGGAGTTCAATAATAAACATCTATCTTGAAAATCCATCTTTATTTTTCTCATTACTAAATGAATTAGACTTACTGATACTACAATAATCTATTTTACCTCACTTTTACCCCGCACATAATTTCCAAGTAGATTATCCATTTACAATATCTTTCCTAAAGTGTCAGCCTCAAGTTAGTTATTTCATACATCACTTAAATCGTAAGAACCACAAATACAGAATTTCTATTACTTTCTTTCATTTCTTACTCCATGATTTCATACAGTAACAGTAAATAAATTCCCGGCTTCCTTTCTTTGCTTCTGATTTATGGTCATCTTTTAATTGCTGTAGAAAAAAGGGAGATTTGGTAGAGTAGTACCTAAGGCATTTGACTGCTAACCAGAAGGCTGGTAGTTCAAACCCACCAGCCACTCCTCGAAAGGAAGGTTGGGCCATCTACTTCTGTAGTGATACAGCCTCAGAAACCCAAGGAGAGGTCACTATGAGTGGGGTCCGACTCAATGGCACATAAAAACAATGGCAAGAGAATGAAAGGTAGAAATTTCTAATAATGAGTCCATAGAGGTGGTCCTGACTTGACTATAATATATTAATTTACATTAAAAGCTTCTAACCTATTTGCTAATAAATTCTTATTCATTTGTTTAATATTTTCTTATTCAAAATACATGCTACCCAACAGTGTTTGAATAGGTTTATGGAAATCTTTCCTCCCTTTTCTTCTCCTGATCAAACCACAAAATATTTTTTAAGTCTCTTCTGTAATATTTGCTCATGTTATGAAAACCTGAGAAAATATGACCTTAGCATTTATGCAATGACTAGAAAATTTATAGAAAAAATAATTCAGAAAATAAATGTAAAAGTTTTTTAAGGTTAAACTTTGTTCTTTTGTGTGGTGTAACACTGAAAGCAGCAGTAGTTATTTCATGTGATGTTTGGCTCCAAAAAAATATATGTTTAAAAAACAAAGAGAAATGTGAAATAAAAAATGGCAAAATAATTACTTTCACATATGTTTTACTCTAATTAGTGTCCTAAGCATTTATTCTTATTTCATGAAATTATTTACTCTGATGATAAAAAATATGTTTTAGTCAGTCAACAATTGTTTTGGAATAGGTTGTTTGCCTATCCCCAGAATTTACAAGGTGATGTCACCATCACCAAGTCATAAGAATAAAGCTATTATTCTAATCACAATTTTAAGTGACACAAATTATGTCATTACTAATCTAAAAGAATGATAAAACTATTGAAATGTGGAAAAAATTATGTTGATGGCATGTACCTTATGTGGAAAACTACTCCAGAATATAACAATCATAATATTAACTATTACTACTCTTTTTAGTCTTCAGAAGTAACATCAATTTAATTGTATATTTTTATTTGTTGATATTTTAATTTACTAGTTAACTGTTTTTTGTCAAAA
>NW_006922422.1:4318-4946 GCF_000298275.1 Orycteropus afer afer
CAACAACAACATCATATAACAGCATCCATTCATTATTATGTAGCAGGCAAAGTGCTGAAAGGCAGACGTACCTTACCTCATTTCAACTTTTCATCAATCCCGAAAGATAGGTATTTTTTGCCAAAATTTATACTACAAAAATTAGTCTCAGAAAAATAAAGACAATTTCTCAAGCTTAAACTTATAAAGGCTCTAAATGATTATATTATTCCACTCACTATCAGTAGGTTGAGTTGCACATGCAGGTCACCTTGAAGTTTGATTCCTGATCCCAAGTACCCACTAAAGTACTTGAATGAGAATTCTACTCAGTGGTATCTCACTCCATGGGAGTTAAATTGATTTACCCTGATCAAGTCATATACACAAGACATATGATATTAGCAAAAGTGAAAGTTATTTTAATTACTAATGTACAACAAATAGTGTACAACTAGAAAAGCTTCATCTTGAGTATTCCTGCCTGGCTCACAAGCTGTATGGGCAGGATGGAAAGCTTCCACAGGGACCCCTCTTTTTGCACCATCTATGAAATACCTCAAGGATCTTCCTCTACCTGGTTTGATATTCTAGAAGTAATATATATTTCACTGCTTAGTGTGTGGTAGCTAAGGTTGTGTCAATTTGG
>NW_006922422.1:7536-10394 GCF_000298275.1 Orycteropus afer afer
AAAAAAAAACTAAAAGTAGAACTACCATATGACCCAACAATTCTGCTCCTAGGTATATACTATAAAGACTTGAAAGCAGAGACTCAAAAAGGGACTTGTACACCATTGTTCATCATAGCACTATTCACAATAGCCAGAAGGTAAAAACAACCTAACTGCTCATTGTCTTGAGTCTCTCGTGCTTCAATAACAGTGATGCCACAAGTGGATGGCTTTAACAAACAGAAATTTAGTAGGCTAAAATTCCAAATTCAGAATGCCAGCTCTAGGAATTGGGTGAAGGCCCCTCAACCTTGGGGCTTCAGCTCTGTCTGTTGTTCCAGGCCTGCTGAAGCTGGGGACTTCTTTTAAATCATTCAACTGCTGGCTCCTGAGGATGATGAACCCAAGGCCAGCAGGTTAAATGGTACAGTCCCAAGATCATCAGGCACCACGGCTGACTACTAATCCAAGTTCAGGAACTAGAGATGAAGACTCAGCCAAATGCAGGATCCAAATGTGTGAAAAGCTAGAGACCTTTCTCAAAGTTTCACATACATACTGGAAGCAGGCCACAACCTGAAGGTAACTCCTCTTCAACTACTTACCTGCTCATAGAAGATTCCACCATGGAGGTGATTACAATCTCTGCAAGGGGAACAACTACATCTAGCTGCTGAGCCACTCAAAACCATGGCCCAGTTAGGATGACATACAACATTAACTACCACTTTCCACTCCTTGTCAACTTGGTACCTGTACACAACTCCTTCACTGGGTGGCCCAATTCTCCTAGTCCATCTAAGTGGTGATTTCACCCTCTTGGCCTGGCAGGCCCCATTCTACTGCCCGTTGGGCATAGCAGCCCTGCCCCCTCACTTTTGGGCCGTGGATACTGCCCCATTCCACTGGCACTCATATATAGCAGCCCCACATTCCAGAACCAAGTTTGTGAAAATCTGACTCTTTGAAACCTAGGAGGCAGTGGTGGTTCCACCCTTCGAAACACAGAGGCCATGGTCCTACCCTTTGAAATTGAGGAAACTCTACCTTTCACTTCCTTAGTCTCTTGAAGAGGCCAACCTGGCCTCTTCCCTATTGCAACAAGTTTTGCAAAGCTCATCGGATTTACCAATTAGTGCATGAAGGCAACCCAGTCCACCAGGAAGCTTCTTGCCCAAAGGAACTCAGCTTTCTCATTCTGTGGGCTGCCAAGCCCATTGCTCTGTCTTACGTGGGTCTCTCGGCTCTGCTGTCTCAGTCTCTCATCAGTTTCTCTGCCATGGACTCAGTGCAGGGATCTCAGGTCCAAGGATGTGCTCCACTCCAGCTTCCATATTTTAAGTATCTGTTAGGTAGCACACCACTCTAGGTACCAAATGTTGCAATAACAGAAATACCACAAGTGGATGGTTTTAACAAACAGGAGTTTATTCCTTTACAGATTAGAAGGCTAAAAGTCAAAATTCACAGTGCCAGCTCTAGCAGTTGGGTGAAGGTTCCTCAACATTGGGCTTCAGTTCTGCCTTGTTTCAGGCCCACTGGACCTAGAGGTTTCTAATTCACACTGGCTGCTGAGACCAATGAACTCAAGGTCAGCAGATGAAATGGCTCAGTGCCAAGATCACTAGACAACAAAGCAGTCCACTAATTCAAAAGATCAGCAGGCAACATAGCAAGCCACATGTTCAAGTCCAGGAACTGGTGATGAAGAATCAGCCAACTGTATGATCCAAAAGCACAAAAAGCTACAGACCTTTCTCAAAGCTTTGCCATATATGTGGAAAGCAGGCCTTACTCAAAGATAACTTAGCTGATCACATTAGTTTCCACAGTAGAGGTTATTACAATCTCATCATTGGGAATAACTACATCTACCTGCCAAGCCCCTCAAAACCACAGTTCAGCCAAGTTGATACACAACCTTAACTACCACACACAGCATGGATAAACAAAATGCAGTATGTACGTACATACAGTAGGAGAAATGAAGCATTGATACATTCTACAGTATGGCTGGGCCTTTAAGACATTAGCTGGATAGAATAAGCCAATCACAAATATTATAAGATCACCAGAGTTTATTAGCTGTTATTAGGGCCAGGAAAGAGAGGAAAAAGGGGCATTGACAGTGATGGGAGAATTGCATTGATTAAGGGTAAGACTGCATAGTCAATTGTTGTAATTGCTCTCAATAAGTTGTACACCTGTAAAAAGCTGAACTGGCAGAAGTTGTGTGATAGATATATTTACAATATTAATTATATCCGAAGAGTAACCACTGAAGCTGCTTATGTACAATGAAGTAACTCATGGGATTTTGTTCCTTGTTTGGAGGTTTTGGGTCATTGTTTCTTGGGATATCCCAGTTACTTGTCCTAATAATTTGTTTAGTGCTTCTTTTTTACTTCTCATTTTATTGTGCAGTGCCTGGAGTCTTAAAAGCTTGCAAGCAACCATTCAAAGCACAAGAATTGGTCTCTATTCACTTAGATCAATATAGGAAAAAGGAGAGTTGAGAAGTGGAGGAGAATATGGAATGTATAGCTAATTGCCTACATGAATAACTGCCTCCTTCACCATGACATCAGAAGAACTGAATGGTGCCCAGCTATTATTACTGAATTTTTTGAGCAAAGATTCCATAGAAAAATCCTGATCAAAAGGGGAAAATGCAGAAAAGAATTTCAAATTTTCATAGACTGCTAATTTTCTGGAGCCATAGAGGGATGATGAACCCCTGAAATTATTGTCCTGGGATAATCTTTAAACCTTTAAACAAAAATGAGGAGCTCTGGTAGTGTGGTGCCTGAGGCACTTGACTGCTAACCAGAAGGATGGCAGTTCAAACCCACCAGCCACTCCTCAGAAGGAAGGTT
>NW_006922422.1:11129-12139 GCF_000298275.1 Orycteropus afer afer
GTTCCTGAGACAGTATCACTGTGGAAGTAGATTGGCCTATCTTCCTTCTGAGAAGTGGCTGGTAGGTTTGGACTGCCAGCCTTCTGGTAATCAGTCAAATGTCTTAGGCACTATGCCACCAGAGCTCTTATTATTGAAAGAGATGTTCAAAATTATACTCAAGGGAAAGACTTCAAGCAAGCTGGTGGAATAAGTCAGAAACTTATACAGACCCTTAGCAACAAAAACAACAAAAAAGAAACCAATTGAAATAGATACAGAAGATAATCCTTAGCTCGAAATGGAAGGCTAAAGAAGTGGATTAAATACCAACACATAGAAGAACCTGAGTGAAAACAATGAATAAGGAGACAAACAAAGCTGAGGACTATTGGCAGTTCCAATGGCACAGTAATTTTTAATATTTACAGATGGCATTCTGATCCAGGCTATAACCTAAGAATTGGTTCTGTTTGCCAAGGACTGCATGGGCAACTACAAGGAAGGTTGACTAGATAGGAAAACAGCAAGTAGGAAGACAAACAGAGCTGTGGATTGTTGGCTATCCTGAGGGTGTATCCATTTTGAATATTTGTAAGCAGCATGGCCATTTTGAGTATTTGAGTATCTGATCTGGGCAACAACCTGAAAATAGGATCCACTTGCCAAGGACAGCATGGGCAACCACAGTGGAGATGAACAACTAGAAAGAAACCATGCACACACATCCCAGCCACAATTGCACTTCCTACAGGCCCACCCACTGGGTGAGGGTACCACTTTCTTCTGCACCAAGTATTGGTATTGGAAACCAATACCAGCCCAACACACCCTCAATGCCTCTTTATAAACCGCTAACAGAAATCTATGTACACCCTTTCAATCTCTATCACACCCACTAGGAGACAGGTGGTGAGTGCCTAAATGGTACCAACTAGCAAACAGAGAAGCACAATAGCCCTACTCACTCAGATATATCAAAACAGAGTAAAGTTAAAAAAAGAAAGAAAGAAAGAAAAAGAAAAACCTGG
>NW_006922422.1:43827-44736 GCF_000298275.1 Orycteropus afer afer
ATGAGATAGATTGACACGAAGGCTGCAACAATGGGCTCAAGTATAGCAAGGTCATGGAGCTGGTGCAGAATTGGGTGGTGTTTCTTTCTCCTGTGCATGGGGTCACTATGAGTCGGAAATGACTTGACAGCACCTAACAACAACAACAGACCTAAGAGCAACAACATGCTAGTTTTTGTTCCAATCCTGTCTTATTTTACCCAGTCCTTCACCCCTGCTTCTGGATCATCTCCCATATAAATTACCTATACTCAGGTCCTTGTCTCAGGAACTCCTTTAAAGGCAACACAAACGAAGGCAATTTTATTAACTACTTGTTATTTCTTTAGAACAGAGATAGGCCAACTTTTTCTGTAAAAGGATAGATAGGAAATATTTTAGGCTTTGTGATTCACATCATCCTTTTCGTTGTTTCTTAATTTTTCCATTTTAAAATGAAAATAGCCACAGATAATTCACAATGAGTGAGTATAACTGTCTTCCAAAAGATCTTTGTTTTCAAGTACTGGTAGGGACCAGGTTTGTCCCATGGGCCATGGATTGTCTAGCCCTTTGAAACCTCTAAGTTCTTTTTGTAATGCATTAAAATATGGTTAATTCCCCCCTAAATTTAAATATCCTAATTAATAAAATTAATAATTACCTTTTATCAAAATTATTATATACAAGGCATTATTATTAGCAAGTGTTTTGCACTCATCATCAGATTTCATTCTCATATTTTTATTTGTGAACAACTGAAGCTCACAAAAACTATGATTGTCATTAAAGCTGTTCACCAAACAGATGCCGTTCTAAGCAGATGATTGCATGGCACTTCCCATCCTCCTTTCCAGTGAGGTGAGGTCATGTAATTACTCCTAGGCAATGTGTTATGAAATTTAACTCTCCAAAACTCTTTTTATCTTT
>NW_006922422.1:45596-46111 GCF_000298275.1 Orycteropus afer afer
GCAGCTACTCAGCTGCTCCAATACATTCTACCATGGAGTTAATTACCAATCTTTCCATGGAGAATAACTACATACAGCTGCCCAGCCACTCAACCAGGGCCAGACAAGTCGACACACAAACTTAACTAACACAACTTCTCTACATCATAGGTGTACTATAGTATAGTACAGTAGAACCCCCTAATATGTGACCGAGGCATTTCTAATTGACCATGGATGGATCGACACAAACTGGGCAAACAGCTGGCTGGAACCACAAATCAAGCTAACCCTTCGAGATCAATGTTTCTATTGACTTGAGGCCAGGACCTAAATATTTTGAGAGTATAGATTGGCAGCCTTTATCCTACCACCTGATCTGAAGTCTTTAGAAAGAGAAACGTAAGCACACATTCAGAGAGAAGACAAAAGATGGAGAGAGCCTCAACAACATTTGAGATTTTGGTTCTAGATGCAGCTGCATTCCTGACACTGGGTCAATGAGATATTCTTCAAGTCTAATAATAAATTATTTA
>NW_006922422.1:46771-52625 GCF_000298275.1 Orycteropus afer afer
GCTGGCGGTTCAAACCCACCAGCCACTCCTCCGAAGGAAGATGGGACAATCTACTTCCGTAGTGATACTGCCTCAGAAACCCAAGGAAAGGTCACTATGAGTCGGGTCCGACTCAGCGGCGCATAACAACAACAACAGTGCTCTTGAAATTATTCTCTCATTTTCTTATATCACACCAGCCCTAACAGTTTATGCCTCCCAACCCCAGGATCAGAAAATACTTATTTCTTAATGCAAAGAGAAAATTTTAGTGAAAAGTTTAACTTTTCTACCATAAATTGTCTCTCATTAGTTAGAAAAACAGGAAGAGAATCATAAATTTAGTGTTTTGGTTTTCAAATATAGTCAGTCTTCTTAAATTCATATTTTCATAAAAATATATCAAATCACAAAAAAATCACAAAATATTCTTGCTTCTCTAAAAGTGACAAAGATAAATTATCCAGGAAAACAAGTATCTTTTTTTTTTTCCCCCTCATACTGGAGAGTTATATTCTGTGGTGATGGCAGTAGCAAGTAACATGTATAAATCTATAGACTAGTTCACTCTGCATCATTCGCTATATAAATAGAACATAAAATATTTAGTTTTAAAAAAGAAAGATATAAATAGCTCTTTAAGAAATAAATAATTTATTCCTTTGACTAAAACCATAACCATAAAATAAATATAATACGTGGCCAGCATCAAAATTTTCTGAAATTCAGGAGGTTAAATTGAATTAATATTATATGTTGCCTCAGGAGTTACAGCTGGCTGCCTTGGAAATATATAGATATATAACTATATATCTTTTGAACTGTTATGTAAAATAAAATTTGAAAGAATCAGACACTGTTTATTGCCTAAATATATATGGTTTGTGAAATTTTAGGACTAATAACTTTTTTTCAGAAATGTTGACATTTACTGGATTAATTTTATTCTAAAATGATTGAAAGTAGAAGGCTAATTATAATCTCATTATCTACTCCTATATTGAATCAAATGATATTATTTTTAGTTTTTATGCCTTTTTATTATTATTATTTTAATTTAGACTGCCAGTGGGTCAGTGTGTAAGTCAATTGGCTGCTAACCAGAAGGCTGGCAGTTCAAACCCACCAGCTACTCCAGGAAAGGAAGACCCGGAAATCTACTTCCCTTAAGATTTACCTTCTTGGAAACCCAATGAGGGTTGCTATGAGTTGGAATCAGTCCCAGTGGGTTTGATATTTTGGAACATTTGGAAATATATTTTTGAATAGAGAATTTTTTCTACATGGATTTCACTCAAATAATTAAAATATTATGTTAATAAACTCACTGCTGTTGAATCAGATTCAACTCCTAGTGACCCCTCCTTGGGTTTCTGAGGAGGTAAATCTTTATGGAAGCAGATCTCCCAATCTTCCTTCCAAGGAGTGGCTGGTGGGTTTGAACCACCAACCTTCTGGTTAGTAGTCAGATGCCTTAGGCACTATGCCACAGGAACACCTCATTATGTTAATAGGTGTGTTTAGTTCAAGGATATGTGATATAAGTTTTCATTCAAATTTGAAAATGTTAAAGATAAGGTAGATCTTGATTGTTGAATATTCACAGCAGTAATTATTTTTATTATTATTACAAATAATAAGAAATTTCACATTATACTACAGAATTAGAATTTCTGATTTATAAACTCTACTTTATCGTCACAATTGGGAGAAAACTGTAGACACATTAAACTGCTTATATAAGCTTTTTACAGAAGTAACTACAAAATGAAAAGTAAAATTTGCAGTGCCAGTTGGCTGACTAATTTATCTAAAATATGATAACTGTAAAACCAGGTAGAAGGTCATAATTATAATTTTTCTCAGTGAAATCTGTAATAGATCTCTCCACATTTAGAGAATTCAGCATTTTTGCACATTCTTAGAAGGTTAAAAAAAAAAGTAGTCACATATTCAAGAAAGACAAAGTACAATTGCAATTCCTTTATGAGAATGAATATAAGCCACAAGTATGGTGATAAGCCTTAAAATTTCAAAGAAGAGAGGGAATAATTCCTCTTTTTTCCTAAACATCAGAAGAGTGGGCCTATTAATTCAAGGTCTCTTACCCTTCCAAAGGAAATCATCTAAAATTTTATGTGACTGTTTAAATGATTGCTTTGGGAAATTTATATGGCAATCATGGGAAAAAGTAAAGAAGTCAAGGCAACGTTGATCATTTTAATGGTGAGCAAGTAATCCTTCCAATTTGTAAATACCTTGGACCACTCTTCTAGGTCATGAATGTTCAGAAAAGGCATTTATGCAAAATTAATGAAATAAAATACAAGCTCTCAAATAGCTAGAATCCTCTTCAATTTTTTAATTGGTCAGGTCCATTGTACATTCTCAGAATATTTTGAAGAGCAAGAAAAATACTTTCTTGATAGTGATATTGCCTACATTTGGAAGAAAACATATTTTCTATTTGATAATTCAGAACTAATTCCTTTGTTTATTTGTTTGTTTTAGCATTACGAGTATTTCAGTGAAAAGCACTTCTCTACAAAATCTTTGACTTCATCATTTATCTTCCATAGACCCAGGAAATGTATGAATATGGCACTCACATATCTTGACAGCATCTATTTTAGAAGCTAACTGCAGTACATCTAGTCAGATGTGGCAAACCTGAGACCTGAAATTACGCCCTCTCCTCCCATCCCCAAACCTTATCACTGAATGAGGCAGGAAATAGGAAAGCTGACCAAGCTGTTGTTTTTGTAAAGAGTTCTATTGTACAGACAAAACATATTAACAATACAATGAAAATTATCACAAACAATGATAATTCAGGAAAACAGTGAATAAGGAGAGTCACAACATAAAGGGTGTACTAAAAATTAAGAAGGGACTGGTCCATTGTGAAGGATATCATGCTTGGTAAAGTAGATGGTCAGTGTAAACGGGGAAGACCCTCAATGACAGGTATTGACACAGTGGCTGGGACATTGGGCTCAAATATGGCAACAATTGTCAGCATGGCACAGGACCAGTCAGCATTTTGTTCTGTTGTACACAGTGATGATATGAATTGGAGCTGACTCAATGGCACCTAATAACAACAACAACAAATATCCTGAAAATTTTAGTGGAAAGAGGAACTAGGCATCTTCAGAATCTAAGGCAAGGAAGTAGAAGGGATTTTAAAAAATCTGAAATCCAGTAACTGACCCTCAGTTTCTATGCTGTGGTTCAGAGATTAATTTCTGGAAAGTAGGTGAGGAAAGTATTCCTATCATCGTGGGATAAGAAGATCAAAAAGATTACAAATAGAGGAAGATAGTCAAGACAACAGAGTAGAAACTTAGGTTCTAGAAATGAGATACTAGAGTGAGCACCTTGGTCTTTGTATTAGATAATTGATTATATATGATTATTTAATGATAACTGCGTGAAAAAAATTCTAGAAAGCCTACTGCATCAAGTAATTTTTCCTTTGAAACTGAGACAGGATTGAGCCTGAAACTACAGGTGAAACAGCCCACACCTTAGGGAAGAAAGTGTGCAGAAGAGAAGGTAGTGAAAGATGCTGATATGCAAATATCTCAGTGTAGCTGCATTGTCTTTTTTTCCTGTAGTTAGTTGCCACCCACTCACTCACTGCCGTTGAGTCAGTCTCAATTCATAGCTACCCCTCCTTGGGTTTCCAAGGTGATATTTCTACGAAAGTAGATTGCCCAGTCTTCCTTCCAAGGAGTGGCTGGTGGGTTACAACTGCCAGCCTTCTGGTTCACAGTCACGTGCCTTAGGCACTACACCACCAGAGCTCCTTAGTTGCCATCTAACTGACTCCAATTCATGGAGACTCCATGTGCAACAGAAGAAAATGTTGCCTGGTCCTGCACCACATTTGCCATCTTGGCCTGGAATAAACCCATACCCATTATTGTTGGGTAGATTCCAATTAATAAGGTACAATGAATGTTGATATTCTCTTTTTGTGATTGTGATCTAGATTTTTCCAAATATCTCCCAGACCTAAAGCCATAAAGTCTAGTTTCTTCTTATATTCTATTCTACCCAATTCCCACTCCACCTTATCTAGTAATATTTTTGAGTAGAAACAAGTAAGTATATCTATATCTATATCTATCTATCTATCTATCTATCTATCTATCTATATATATATATATATATAGAGAGAGAGAGAGAGAGAGAGACACACACACACACACACATATATATATATATATAAGTATGCATATAAAATGAATACTTATGTTCTTTATCTGCTTTTCAATGCCTTTACATCTGACCATGGGAAAGCTGAGTAGGGCAGAGGCCTAATGATACAGAACATTACTTGGTTATATTTCAGAGCATCCTCATCACTTTCCTATGAAGAGGTCATCATTGCAAAAGAATTCTTGATCTGTGTGGTCAGTTTGGGAGGAGCTCTGGTGGTGTAGTGCCTAAGCCAACCCAGCAGCCACTCCTCGGAAGGAAGATTGGGTGATCTACTTTCGTAGTTATACCACTTCGGAAACCCAAGAAAGAGTTGCTATGAGTCGGATCCAATTCCACAGCAGTGAGTTTGGTTTGGTTTTTGGTGTGGTCAGTTTAGGTGTCTAGTTATGGACTTAGCAGCAATGGGCTATCTTGATGGTGTGGTTAGCAATAGAGCAAAAATTAGAAGGTGTCAGCTCCTGGGGTTTGCAGCAATAGCCTCTGGAAATACAGGCTTGGTGTTTCCATCAAGGGCAGCTTTATGTCTTAGGAGATACAGTTTCAACACAGTGGCCTTGAATGAGGTAGACAATCTTCTCTCTAACTCTTTCTCTCTCTCTCTCTTTTAAACTTTTAATTGAAATTTGGGTGAAAGGTTACAGAACAAATTGATACTGCATTCAACAATTCATACACATTTTGTTTTGTGACATTGATTGCAATTCCCACAATGTAGCAGCACTCTTCTCACTTCCTTCCTGTGTTTGTTGGTTCCATTCACCCTTCTTTTCTAGCTTTTCCTTTATTCCTGGGTAAATGCTGCCCATTTGATCTCTTATGGTTGATTGTACTAAGAACTACATACCTTTCTAGTATTATTGTTCACCTTAGAGGCCTATCATTTTTCTGAAACTTGAGACATGGGGGTGAGTTCAATACTAAACTTAAAGGGTGTTTAAAAGCCATAGTCTAGAGGGTCCCACCAATCTATCAGACCAGCAACCCTAGTCTTAACTAAAGAAATTTGAAGGTCGGATTTGGGAGCTGACTCCCACTCTTAGCAAGATTTCAGATTCTCAGAAATATCTGTTTACATTGAAGCCCAGAGCCTCTCTCTATTCTTCCACTTCAATCCAAAGTGATCAGCCATGTCAATTTTATTCACAGAAAAGCCTTAATATTGAAGGAAAATAAAAGTTAAATGTGGCTTCTTAGTTTTTACTTTTCCTTCAACATTTCTCTGTGGTACTTTTTTTTTCAAAAACAGCCACAATATTTTTTATTCACTCAATAAAGATATGGAATCTATTTCCCCACCACTGGAATCTTGGTTTGGCCATATGACTTGCTGTGGTGAGGCGGCCTTAGCAAATGTGATTCAAGCAGAGGCTTTAATATTTCATGCACATTTGAGTTGGACATTTCTTGTTCTGGAAACTTTTTTGTCACCAAGTGAACTGACTCACACTGGCCTCCCCAAAGAAGACAGAGCATATAAAGTCCAGCCATCACTGCTTTCCCAGGTAAGGGCACAGACATGTGAGTAAGGCTCTCCCAGATCATCCAGCCCAGATCAGAACTTCCCAGCTGACCTACAGAGTTGTGAAGAAGGAACATAGTTATTGTTTTAAGCCATAATATTTGAGATGGATTGTTTTGCATAAAA
>NW_006922422.1:52860-59033 GCF_000298275.1 Orycteropus afer afer
TGTTTTGACCTTATGTGTAAGGAAAACAAGTCATGGGTTATAACAGCAACACATATCTGCCTGAGAACATATCTGCATATGTTTATTAAACAATAGCTATTTCTTACATTTATTGATATTTTTAGTTTGAAAGTTAAGAAATTTGGTGGGAAGCTATTAGTTTGCTTTGTTTTTGTTTTTAAATTATTTCTCTTAAAAATACTGTTGTTGTTGTTAGGTGCCATAGAGCTGGCTCTGACTCATAGTGACCCTATGTACAACAGAATAAACATTGTCTGATCCAGTGCCAATCTCACAGTACTTGCTATGCTTGAGCATACTATCCAGGAATAATATTGCTAAAAAATAAGAAGTGTACCCTATTACATTTTGCTACTATTTCCACAGAAGCAATCACTGGGTTCTAATGGAACCAACAATGAATTTGTGCTAGGGCAGTGTCTCAGTCTGGGTTCTCTAGAGAAGCAAAACAAGCAAAGCTTAGAGAGAAAGAGAGAGAGAGAGAGAGAGATTTATCTCAATGATAAGGCTCACAAAGTTTTAGAGACTGGATAGTCCCAAGTTCATGGGTCAGATATCAAGCTGGAGACTTCTCCTGACTCACATAGCTACAGGCACTGAAAAACCCAAGATCAGCAGACAATAGAGAAGAAGGCTATTGACTTTGGAGCCTGAAGAATCCATGATCAACAGGTAAGATGGCAGATGGTTGACTCACAGCCTGCAAAGACAATTTCAAAATTGGCAGGCAAGTGGTTCCCAAATCTGGGAACCAGAAGTCAGGTGATGAAGAGCCCGATACAGTGTCCACATCAAGCAAAAGAGATCTTTGCCAGGATGTCCATGTATATTGGAAGCAGGTCAAATCCCTAAGGAAACTCCCACTCAATTGACTGGCTTGTCATAGCAGATCTCATCGTGGAAGTAATTACATTATATCAGATATCCGGAGGTCATTGCACCATAACTGCTAAACCACTAAGATTCATGACCCAGCAAAGTTGACACATAATCTTAACTATCACAGGCCACCCCTGGTCAACTTGGCACTTATATACGCCTCCTTAAACTATAGTCATATCTGCACCTAACATGATACAATAGGCATTCTTACACCAAAAAAGTATTAACCCTATTTTATCTTGTTTTATAACTGAAGAAAACAAAAGTATTTTGATTCACAATCTTGTTATTCTTGTTAGATACTGTTGAGTAGTCTCCAACTCATAATGACCTTATGACAACAGAACAAAACACTGCCTGATCCTGTGCCAGGCTTACAGTCCTTGCTATACCTGAGCCCATCATTGTAGCCACTGTGTCAACTCACCTCACTGAAGGCTTTCCCCTTTCTCATTGACCCTCCACTTTATCAAATATGATATCGCTCTCAGCAGAATGGTCCCTTCTGACAATATGACCGAAGTAGGTAAGATGAAGCCTGGCCATTCTTGCTTCCAAGTAATATTCTGGCTGCACTTCCTCCAGGACAGACTTGTTAGTTCTTTTGGCAGTCCATGGTACTTTCAGTATTCTTTGCCAACATCATAACTCCTAAGCAACAACTCTTTTTCAGTCTTCCTTATTTATTGTCCTGCTCTCACATGCATATGAGGCAATTGAGAATGTCATGGGTTGGGTTAGGCTCATCTTAGTCTTCAAGGAGACATCTTTGCTCTTCAGCACTTTAAAGAGGTCATTTGTAACTGAATCGTCCAGTGCAATACATTGTCTGATGTCTTGGCTCCTGTTTCTACTGGTGTTGATTGTGGAACCAAGTAATATGAAATCTCCCACAATTTCAATCTTTTCTCCATTTATCATGATGCTGGTTATTGGTCCAGTTGTGAGGATTTTTATTTTCTTTATGTTGAGGTGTAATCCAAACTGCAAACTGCAGTCTTTAATCCTCATCAGTAAGTCCTTCAAGTCATCCTCACTTTCACCGAGCAAAGTCATGTTGACTGCATATTGCATATGCATATGAGTCTTCCTTCAATCCTGGTGCCATGTTCTTCTTCATATCATCCAGTTTCTTGGATTATTTTCTCAGCATACAGGTTGAATAAATATGCTGAAAGACTGTAACCCTGACACACTCCCTTTCTAATTTTAAACAACACAGTATCCCTTTGTTCAGCCTCCTGGTCTAGGTACAAGTCCCTGATGAGCGCAGTCAAGTGTTCTAGAATTCCCATTCTTCTCAATGTTATCCATAATTTTATATGATCCACACAATTGAATGCTTTCACATAGTCAATAAAACACAAGTAAACATCCTGTGGTATTCCTTGCTTTCAGCCAAGATCCATCTGACATCAGCAATAATATGTCTTGTGCCACATCCTCTTCTGAATCAGCTTGCTTTTCTGGAAGTTCTCTGTCAATATACTGCTGCAACAGTTTTTTTTTAATTATCTTCAGCAAGATTTTATTTGCATGTGATATTTATGATATTGTTCAATAATTTCCACATTCTGTGAGATCACCTTTCTTTGGAATAGGTACTAATATGAATCTCTTCCAGTCAGTTGGTCAGATAGCTGCCTTCCAAATTTCTTGGCATAGATGAGTGAGTGCCTCTAGCATGACATCTGTTTGTCGAAACATCTCAGTGGGTATTCAGTCAATTCCTGAAGCCTTGTTTTTCACCAATTCTTTCAGTGCAGATTTCTTCCTTCAATATAATTGGTTCTTGGCCCATATGCCACCTCCTGAAATGGATGAACATCAAACAACTCTTTTTGGTACAGGCATTCTGTGTATTCCTTCCATCTACTGCATCATTCCTGCATCATTCAATATTTTTCCCATAGAGTCTTTCAATATTGCAACATGAGGCTTGAATTTTTTCTTTAGTTCTTTCAGCTTGAGAAATGTTGACCATGTTCTTCCCTTTTGGTTTTCTACCTCCAGGTCTTTGCACATTTAATTATAATAATTGGCTTTGTCTTCTCGAGCTACCCTTTGAAATCTTCTGTTCAGCTCTTTTATCTTATAATTTCTTCCATTTGCTTTAACTACTCTCCATTCAAAGGCAAGATTCAGAGTCTCTCCTGACATCCATTTTGGTCTTTTCTTCCTTTCCTGTCTTTTTAATGATTTTCTGCTTTTCATGGATGATGTTCATGATGTCAACCTACAATTCCTCTGGTTTTCAATCATTGGTGTTTCCATGCATCAAATCTATTCTTCAGATAGTCTCTAAATTCTAGGGACAAAATTATGGTCATATTATGCCTCTGCTGGACTTGTTTTAATTGTCTTCATCTTCAGCTTGAACTTGCATATGAGCAGTTGATGGTCTGTTCTACAATCAGCTCCTGGCCTTGTTTTGGCTGAAGATATTGAGCTTCTACATCACCTTTTGCCACAGATGTGGTTAATCTGATTTCTGTGTATTCCATCTGGTGAAGTCCACATGTATAGCCATTGTTTTTGTTGTTGACGACAGGTATTTGCAATGATTAAGTCATTGATCTTGCAAAATTCTATCATGCAATCTTCAGTGTTATTTCTATCAGCAAGGCTATACTTTCCAATTACCTGTGATTCTTCTTTGTTTCTAACTTTTACATTCCAATCACCAGTGATAATCAACAGATCTTGATCGCATGTTTGGTCAATTTCAGAATGCAGAAGTTGGTAAAAATGTTCAATTTCCTCTTCTTTGACTTTGGTGGTTGGTGCATAAATTTGAATAATTGGTCTTCCTTATAGGTGTATGGATATTATCTTATCACTGTCAGCATTGTACTTTAGGATAGTTCTTGAAACCATCTTTGTGATGATGAATACCATGCCATTTCTCTTTAATTTGCCATTCCTGGCATAGTAGATCATATGGTTGCCTGATTCAAAATTACCAAAATGAGTCAAAACCAGTTCACTAATGCCTAAGATATTGATCTTTATGTGTTCCGTTTCATTTTTGACAACTTCCAATTTTCCTAGATTCATATTTTGTAAATTCTATGTTCTGATTGTTAATGGCTGTTTGTTCTCATCTTGAGTGATGCCACATCAGTAAATAGAGGTCCTGAAAGCTTTATCCAATCCACATCATTAAAGTTGACTCTACTCTGAGGAGGCAGCTCTTTCCTAGTTGTATTTTGAGTGTGTTCTGATGTGAGGGGCTCATCTTCTGACACTATATCAGACAATGTTTCAGGGCTATTCATTAAGTTGTTTAGTAATATATCAGACAGTGTTTCACTGTTATTCATAAGATTTTCACTGGGCAATTCATTGAGAAAAGGATGCCCTCTTCCTTCTTCTGAGTCTGTCTTAGTCTGGAAGCTCTACTGAAACCTGTCCACCATGGGTGACCCTGCTGGTACTCAAAATATCAGTTGCATAGCCTCCAGCCTCACAACAACACACAAGCCACCACAGTATGACAAACTGACAAACATGTGGTGGATTCACACATATAAGGAAGAAATACTCATAATGATCTTAGTCCTCATTTCTGCAAATGATCACAGGGTCATACCTGGTATTTAGAACTACCTTCTTCCATAACTCATTCCATATACCTTTGCTCTCAGCAAGCACCTCAGCTGGTTGTGGTTCTTGGTCTGGTGGGTTAACCTTCACCTTCATTCCTGAAGGGACTGGCAGATTAGTAGTCATATCAGAATTGGGTTGCTATAATTTCTCTTTGACTTTAGTAACAGGATATGGTAATACTAAGAGACATCCTAAGGAATCTATTGTATTCCAGACATACTCTTCTTTACCACCATTATGTAATATCAGTCTGACTTTCCCTTAGTATCCAGGATCAATGACACTAGAAAGTACAGTAACTCCCTTCTTTACCTGTTAATTCAGAGGTATGAGGAGCCCAAAATAATTGGATAGTATTCTTAACTCCAGTTTAATGGAATCAGTATTGTGTCTTCAGCTGGGAGTATTCCTCATTTTGGGATTAAGAATTCTATATCTGCAGAGCACAGGGTTGCAGGGACAGGAAGAAAAATTGTGTGAGTTGGTCACTAGGGGTAGTAGTGATGGTGCCACTCCCATTTCCACCCTCTGGTTTTTGGACCTTTGAATGCTGACTTTTGGGGAAACAGCACTCTATATGGGATGATGGCTTAGAGGATATACAGTCTCCTGGAAAACATGGCCCCAACCCTGCAAAATATTGCCACCTAGCTTGCACCCTAATTTTATCTTTAGAGGGCCATTTCATTGTTCTTTCATGCCAGCTGCTTCAGTATGATGATGAACATGGTAAGGCCAGTGAATTCCATGAGCATGGGCCTATTGTCACACTTCATTTGCTGTGAAATGAGTCCCTTGAACCAAAGTGATGCTGTGTGGGACACTATGACAATTGATAAGGCATTCTGAAAATTCAGGGGTGGTAATATTAGCAAGGGCATTTCATCAAATAATCAAATCCATATCAAGAATAATTCTCTATTCTAGTAAGAACAAAATGCAGCCCTTTCCATGATGAAAGTAGTCTGATGTAATCAACCTGCCACCAGGTTGATGGGTGATCACTCCTAGGAATGTCTCCATATCACAAACTCAGTGTTGATCTCTGCTACTGGCAGATTTGGCACTCAGCAATGGCTGAAGCCAAGTCAGCCTTGGTAAGTGGAAGTTCATGTTACTTCACTCATGTATAATCTCCATCCCTGCCACTATGGCCTCTTTGTTCATGAGCCCATTGGACAATGACAGGAGTGGGTGGGGAAAGAGGATGACTGGCTTCCACAGAACATGTCATCCTATCTATTCAATTGTTAAAAATGCTTCTCTGCTGAGGTCATTCTTTGGTGAGCATTCACATGAGACATAAATATCTTCACTTCTTTGGCCCATTCAGAGAGATCTGTTCACATAATTCTCTCTTATACCTCTTTGTCACCAATTTTCTAATCATGTTCCTTACAAGTACCGGAAAATCCAAACAAACCATTGGCAACACCTCATGAATGAATATACAATCACACATCTTGCCATTTTTTCCTTCCAAGCAAAGTGAATAACCTGATGAACTGCTAGAAGTTCTGCCCATTGGGAAAATTTTCCTTCACTACTGTCCTTCAATACTGTTTGTATTTCAACAAACAGATGCCCCATTGGAGGCACTCACTCAGTTATGCCAAGAGATTTGGAAGACAGCTACCTGGCCAACTGACTGGAAGAGATCC
>NW_006922422.1:60352-61586 GCF_000298275.1 Orycteropus afer afer
GACTCGACGGCACTTAACAACAACAACTGTCCTTCAGGGAAGTCCCAGGAAAGGGGAGGCAGTGCTTTCAAGTGGTTCCTGCATATCATGCAGAACCATCTGTAAACTAGACACAAGTTTTCTCTTCAACTGATCGAAAGGGACTACTTATGGTCATTGGTCAGATTAGGAGAGGAAAGGTAATGTGACTAGAGTAGAGATCAGAGACATTTAGGCCACTTCTGCATGTAGCTTGTGTCATCAAGTCCTGCTTGAACCTGATCTCTTACATACCACTTTGATTTAATAATGGATTGCTGCTATGAACATGTAAATCGATGATTCTGTGGGTTAGACAACACCCAGCTCATGATGGGGAGCTCAGGCCACAAAGTGACTTGGGATCCATAGCTGGTGTTCAGTCTCTGCTAAGCCCCAGTAATAAGCCAAAAGTTGTTTCTTAAAAGCAGAGTAGTGCTCTATAAATTTCACCAAAATCACCAAAAAAAAAAAGAAGCAGAGTAGTTATCTACAGAAGATGGCAAGGTTTTGCTCTAAATTCCTAAGGGTCTGTGCTGTGATTCACCAATAGGGGCCTGGCAAAGACTCCAAACAGCATCTCTATCTGCCATTGACACTTCAAGAACCATTGGATCAGCTAGATCATATGGCCCAAGTGGCAGAGCAGCTTCCACAGCAGCCTGAACGAGTTACAGAGCCTTCACTTGTTCTGGGTCTCCCCCCAAATGAGTAGTTTTTTGAGTCACTTGATAAATAGATCAAAGTAGCACACCCAAATGAGGGATATATTGTCTTCAAATCCAAAAAGACCCAACAGGTGTTGTGCTTCCTTTTTAGTTGTGGAAGGGGACAGATGCTGTAACTTATCCTTTACTGCAGTAGAAATATCTCAACATTCCCCAAATCACTGGATCCCTAGAAATTTCAGAGATGGAAGATGCTGAATTTTTCCAGGTTAATGTCTCATCATCTAGCACACAAAAATTTCACCAATAAGTCTAGACTCATTGATATGTTTTCCTTACTAGGTCCAATCAGCATATCATTGATGTAATGGACCAATGTTATGTCTTGTAGAAGAGAAAGCCAATCAAAATCCCTATGGACTAAAGTGTAGGACACTAAAGTATCAAATTTTTGACATAGGACCAGGCAGGGTGACCTTGTTAATTGACTTAAATGAAGGAAAACTGTTGCTGGTGATTTGTGTGTGTGTGTGTGTGTGTGTGTGATT
>NW_006922422.1:62021-62986 GCF_000298275.1 Orycteropus afer afer
ACATTGTTCTCCCTCTCTATCCAGGATCTCCTACATGGATCTCCCTCGAGTGGCTGACAGTGATAGCTGGGCACCATCTAGCTCTTTTGGTCTCATAGTCACATAGGATGTGAATCGCATGGTGTACCAGTTGCTAGGACTAATTGTTTCCATGAATCTTTGGTTTCCTTCATTCTTCTTTGCTCTGTACAAGGAGAGACCCGTCATTGCATCTAGATGGCTGCTTGCAAGCTTTTAAGATCCCAGTCGTTACTCACCAAAGTAGGAGGTGGAACAATATTTTGTGTAGTATGATAGGGCAATTGAGCTTGATGTCCCCTGTGACTATGGTCCCAAACCCACAGGTTCAACTACTTGGTCCCTCTGGGTAGCAGGCTGTGATGAAGAAGTGATTACAACCTTGTCCCTTGCCAGCTCTACTATACACCTGGGAATTCAGATCACACAAATATATTTGTAGGACCATTGTCTGCCAACCCAATACATGGTCTTGGGTACACTCCCAACTTCATAGACATACATAATAGTTCAGCCTGTCCACCTATCTATCCATCCATATACCTATGTTTGCCTTCACTGACAATGCAGTATTGTATGTGCAAAAGGGTTCATGTTTGTTGTCTTTATCTCCCATGTACCTCTCTATGCCTCTTTCTCAATGCCACCATTTTGATCACTCACATTTGGTACATTGCCTTTATCTTCACCCAAATCAATACTTATGTCTATCTATCAAACAGTGTCCCCTAACCTCCCCTCCTACCCCTGTTAACCAACAAAGAAAATTTCCTTACATAGATAAACCTTTCCTTGATTTTACAATAACAGTCTAATACAATATTTGTCTTTCTGTGATTGACCTTTTTCACTCAACATAATGTCCTCCAAGTTCATTCATGTTATGCAGTGTTTTGCAGATTCAACATTATTCTTTAGCATTGCATAGTATTCCATTGTGTGTATGT
>NW_006922422.1:64316-65807 GCF_000298275.1 Orycteropus afer afer
GTATGAGAGTCCCAATCTCTCCACAACCTCACCAGCATTTGTTATTTTCTGTCTTGTTGAACTTTGCTACTAGTCCTGGAGCAAGATGGTATCTTAGTGTTGTTTTTATTTGCATCTCTCTAATGGCTAATGATCATGAGCATTTCTTCATATGTTTGACAGCCACGTGAGTATGCTGCTTGGTGAAGCATCTATTCATGTCTTCTGCCCATTTTTAAATTGGATTATTTGTCTTTTTGTTATTGAGGTGTTAGACTTTTCTATAAATTCTAGAGATAAGTCCCTTGTCAGATATGTCATTGCCAAATATCTTTGCCCAATCTGTAGGTTCTCTTTCGACTCTGTTGGAAAAGTCTTTGGAAGCACATAAAAAATTAATTTTTAAAAGATCCCATTCATCTAGTTTCTCTTCTGCTCTTTGTACATTTTGGGTTATGCTTGACAATCTGTTTATGCCATATATTAGGACCCTTAAATTTGCCACTCATTTTTCCTTGAGGAACTCTATAGTTTTAGGTTTCACATTTAAGTCTTTGATCCATCTGGAGATTGTTTTTGTGTATAGTATGAGGTACACATCATGTTTCATTTTCTGAAAATTGATGTCTGGTTTTGCCAGGACTATTTGTTAAACAAACATTCTCTTCCCCATTTAATGGATTTTGGCCCTTTGTCAAAGATCTGCTGACCATAGGTCAATGGATCTATTTCTGGGTTCCCAATTCTATTCCATTGGTCTATATGTCAATCGTTGCACCAATACCAGGCAGTTTTGATATCAAGGTTATGCTTGCTTCATAAATGAGTTAGGGAGGATTCCATCATTTCTATATTTTGGAATAATTTGTGTTAAAATGGTGTCAGTTCTTCTGAGTGTTTGGTTGAATTCTCCAGTGAAACCATCTGAGCTAGGACTTTTTTTGTAGTTAATTTTTTGATGACCTGTTCAATTCCTTCCTTTGTTATGGACGTGTTCAACTTCTGCACCTCAGTCTATGTTAGTTTAGGTAAGTAGTGTGTTTCTAGAAATCTGTCCATTTCTTCCAGATTTTCAAATTTGTTGGACCACAGTTCTTCATAGTATCCTAGCTGTTGTTGTGTTGTTATGTGTCGTCAAGTCGGCCCTGACTCATAGCTACCCCTCCTTGGGTTTCCGAGGCAGTATCACTATATTATCTTTTTTATTTCAGTTGATTCTGTTGTGATGTCACTCATTTAATTTCTGATTCATGCTATTTGTATTCTCTCCCTCTTTTCCTTTGTTAAATTTGCCAGTGGTTTGTCAATTTTATTGATCTTTTAAAAAAAACAGCTCTGGTCTTGATTTTTCCTATTGCCCCTCTACTGTCTGTTTCACTGATTTCTACTTGAATCTTTATCATTTCCTTTCATCTGATGACCATAGGCTTTTCTTGCTGTTCTTTTTCTAATTGCTAGAGATGTTGGTTTAAAGTGTTGATTTTGGCTCTTTCTTCTTTTTTGATGTGTGCC
>NW_006922422.1:66117-72135 GCF_000298275.1 Orycteropus afer afer
CTGGAGAAGAATGTATATTGTGCTGCTGTTGCATGAAGTGCTCTATAGATGTCTATAAGGCCAAGTTGGTGGATTGTATTGTTTAACTCTTCTGCATCTTTGTTGAGTTTCTTTCCAGTTGTTCTATCTTTCATTGAAAATGGTGTATTAAATTTCTCACTATGACTGAGGAGTCATCTGTTTGAATTTTCAACTCTTTTAAAGTTTGATTTATGTATTTGGTGCTCTTTCATTGGGTCCACAGTTATTTATTATGCTTATATCTTCATGTTCAATTGATCCTTTAATCATTATATTATGTCCTCCCTTGTCTCATATGGTGGTTTTGTCTTAAAGTCAATTTGATCACAAATTAATATTGCCTTCTATGGTTGCCATTTGCTTGATATAACTTTTTCCAACCTTTGATTTTTAGTCTATTTTTGTCTTGGTCTCTAAGGTGTGTCTCTTGGAGACAGCATATTGATGGGTTTTGTTTTCTTATCCAATCTGCAGCTCTCTGTCACTTGAGTGGTGCATTTAATCCATTAACATTCAGTGTAACTATTGACAAGTATGAATTGATTGCTGTCATTTTATTATGCCCTTTTTCATGGTGTCCCTGGTTTATTTGTTCTGTATCATTTTCTGTGCTGAGCTCATTATGTTTATGAATTTTGTTATCATTTCTTTTGTTTGCTGTTGTTTTACTATTTGCTGAACATTTGTACTTGTCCTCCTTTTTATTGTGATGTAAAGGTTTATCAGGATTATCTTCTGTATCTGTGTTAATTGGTCTTCTTCTTTGTGGAAGAGGGTCTGTGCAGTCTTTCTGCCTATTCCACCATCTTACCAGAACTCTCTCTTCCTAGTGATTCTTGAAAGAAAAATTAAGAAAAAAGCCATTGGCCAGATCAAAAGCTGCATGCCAAGTACCAGAAGATGTATTAATTTATTCAAGCAAGGAAATCACATTTAGAACAGCAGGTGCAATTGGAGTCACAATCTTTCTCCAAGATTCATCCTTTTTTTGGACAGGTCAAACAGGCAAGTTAAATGACAATGTGATTGGAATCACCAGTGTCACATCCTTCACATCCTTGATGGTGGCACTAATCTTGGTAATCCCTCCAGGAGTGCAATATTGCTTTTGGTTTACTATCTTCAAAGGTAAGGACAGTTTTAAAGGCTTCCACTTGGCCTTTCTTATTATAATAGTCCTTACTCTACATGTCAGGGATCCAGTTTGGGGGTTCTGCCAGTTTTCTGGGTATTTCTATTCCAATTATTCAATCTGGAAAGGGGGACATCACTAAAGGATGGGTTCTGGGACCCACTGGATCCACTGTGAGATGAAACTGAGTTAAGTCTCCATCAATCACTTGACCTCCATATGCTCTCATTCTGATTGGTGGGCTATAGTAATATTGTGTCTCTTGGACTTAGTGTCAATTTGGAGGTACTGTCCAGTAATTCCCAAAATGTCTGATTATTTTTTTGTTGCCAATGAATAGTCACTCTTATAAAAGGCCAGAGATTCCTTTGGAGAAGACTGAGATAAATATTAAGAGTATACTTTTTTGGCACTGTAATAGAATCCTTTCTCAGGGGACCCAGCCCCACTTCATTCAAGGTGTCGTGGTCTGTAAACTGGCTCAAGTCTGGGAATTGTATGGAGAGAGAGAGAGAGAGAGAGAGAAGAGAGAGAAAGTTGTCTCAAGGAAATGACTCACACAGTGGTAGAGGCTGCCTAGTCCCAAGTCCATGGGTCAGCCATCAAGCTAGAGACCTCTCCTGGCTCATGTACTTACAGGGGTTGATAAAAACAAGATCAGCAAGCAATACAGCAGGCTGCTGGCTTTGGAGGCTGATGAATCCAAGATTGGCAGTTGAGATGGTGGCTGTTGGCTCACAGGCTGTGAAGGCAACAATTCCAAAATTGGCAGACAATATGACAGGCCACTGGTTGAAGTCCAGGAACTGGATGGAGGTCAGATGATGAGGAGCCAGATGGAGGATCTACATAGAGTAAAAAGATCTTTGCCAGGATGTCCCTATATATTGGAAGCAGGCCAGACTCCTGAGGAAACTCCCTTTCAACTGATTGGTTGCTCATAGCAGATCATATCATGGAAGTAATTACATTATATCAGATCTCATCATGGGGGTAGCAACATCATAACTGCTAAACCACTGAGAGTCTTGGCCCAAACAAGTTGGCACACAACTATAACTATCACAGGCAGCTTTACTTTACCTTTGTTTAATAACCTGAGCCACCAGTTCACAGAAGAAGCTCTTCTAAAGGAAGAGAAAAAAGAACTAGGGATTAGTCTCTCTAGTGTGTCTAGTAGTTATCAGTTCAGTTTTGTGGTTCAATGTTAGAATATAAGGTCAATGTTCATAGTTTGGGTACTGTTGTTGTTGTTGTTATGTGCAGTCGAGTCAGAACCAACACATAGCGACCCCTCCTTGGGTTGCTGAAGCAGCATCACTACGGAAGTAGATTGCCCAACCTTCCTTCTGAGGAGTGGCTGGTAGGTTTGAACCACCAGCCTTCTAGTTAGCAGTCAAGTGCCTAAGGCACTATGCTACCAGATAGTTCATTCATAGTCCTTCTGTAGTGGTTATGGCATTTGGCTACTTACCAAAAGTTCTATTTTAAAGCACCGGCTGCTCAGCAGGAGAAAGATAAGGTAGTCTGCTTCCATAAAGATTTAGAGAGTTGGAATCCTTATGGAGCAATTCTACTCTGTACCACAGGGTCACTAAGAATCAGAATTGACTCAGTGGCAGTGGCTTTGGGTTTTTGGTTTTCACTTGTAGGAGATGTATCCTCGATTTTCTGTCCACACCAACTGAGTTACTGCCATGTATTTTGTGAGCTTAGCTCACCAAATTGAGCAACTCTCTAAGATGCTATAAAGATTTACTTATAGTCAAATGACTGTGAGCTCACTTATATTTCTCTAATACAATATATGTCATTGTTATTATGTGTCATCAAGTTTATTCCTACTTATGGTGATCACATGTGACAGTATAACTGCCCCATAGACTTTCCTAGGCAGAAACCTTTAAGGGAACAGATCACTAGGTCTTTCCTCTGAAGAGCTTCTTGGTGGTTTCATACTGCCAATCCTTCAGTTAGTAGCTAACTACTAAAACAATATGTCACCAGGGCTCCCTACATAACATATGTCAAAACTGCTGACCTTTTGGTTAGCAAGTGAACACTTTAACCACTGTTCCTCCACCAAAATTAGGAAACGTAGACATTTGTTTTCTTTTTCTACAATAGCAATTTATGTAGTAATTCTAATCTGAAGACATTCCCCTCTGAAATGCCGAGAAAACTGCAAACAATTAATCTATTATACAGAAATTTTTGGAAGTATCCACATCAATAAAATGTCTCACTTAGGTTTATGACTGAAAAACAAGTAATGATGAATGCCGTATTGGTTACTTCTTAGGCAATCTCCTTTTAAATCACTAATCCATTAAATAAAAATTTAGACTGATAAGGTACACAAATTTCATTGTCTTGAATCTTAACGAGAAAATATAAACCAACATTAAACTCACTAAATGGAGTAGATTCCAACCCACAGTGACCCTAGAGAATAGAGCAGAATAGTGCCATAGAGTTTCCAAGGTTGTAAATCTTTACAGAAGCAGACTGCCATATCTTTTTCCCATAGCGCGGCAGGTGGATTTGAACCACCAACTTTTTTGTTAACTTTCTAGTGTTTTAAACACTATGACACCTGGGAGTCTAAGAGAAAATATGAATGGTGGTTAAAAAAAAAAAAAAATTCTAATACAGTTATGAACTGATGTCACTTTAAGCAAAAATACTGATTATTTTTTAAAAAGTCAAAATAGGTCAATTGAGATAAATTAATGAGAAATTTCAAATATTGTTTATACATAGATAGATAAAAAATATTTGAAATTTCTCATTAATTTATCTCAATTGACCTATACATATAGATAGATAGATAAATAATATTTGAAATTTCTCATTAATTTATCTCAAGTGACCTATATATATATATGAATATGCATATAAAATTGCATCTATGACACAACCTTCCTTGCTTGAAAGTGAAGAACATTTGAAGCACTTACTAATGAAGATCAAAGACTACAGCTTTCAGTACAAATTACACTTCAATGTAAAGAAAACAAAATTTTCACAACTGGACCAAGAGGCAACAATACAATAAATGGAGAAAAAATTGAAGTAGTCTAGAATTTCATTTTATTTGGATATACAATCAATGCCTATGGAAGCAGCAATAAAAAAAAAAAAAAAACATGCTACATGTGGCACTTGGCAAATCTGCAGCAAATTATCTCTTTAAAATGTTAAAGAGCAAAGATGTCACTTTGAAGACTAAGTTGCACCGAACCTAAGCCATGATATTTCCATAGCCTCATGCGTGTGAAAAATGAACAATGAATAAGCAAGACCAAAGAAGAATTGATTAATTTCAGTTGTGGTTTTGGCAAAGAATATTGAAAATATCATTGACTGTCAAAGTATGAACAAATCTGTCTTGCAAGAAATTTAGCTGGAATGTTCCTCACAAGTGAGAATGGCCAGACTTCATCGCTCCTACTTTGGTCATGTTATCAGGAGAGGCCAGTCCTTGAAGAAGAACATCATGCTTGATAAAGTAGAGGATCAGTGAAAAAGGAGAAGACCCTCAACAAGAGGGACTGACCCAGTGGATGCAACAATGGGTTCAAGCATAACAAGGATTGTGAGGATGGCACAGGACCGAGCAGTGTTTCATTCTGTCGTATATAGGGTCACCATGAGTCAGAACTGACTAAACAGCACCTAACAACAAAAATATATAACAATTTCTAATATTTACTGGAATCATTAGTTAGTTTCAGTGTGAGGAAAATGGGCAAGGGGAATTTTTTTTTTACTTTATTTCATTATTGATTCAATTCTCTTGTGAAATAGAAATCTTTTTTCCTAGCAAGAGAAAAGAGCAACTAACTTGGTTTTGCCTCAGTTCTCACAGACACAAAAGCCAAATGATATCTGAGGTAAAGAAAAACACTTGTATTCAAAAGTCAAAACAGATCTTCACTGTTAACTATAAGTATAGTATCCCATATTTAGGAAAATAAATGATATAATTGATCGATAAAGACAAGGAGATTGAAGATTTTTACCCGCTTCTGCAGTCTGAAATTGACCAAACATGCAATCAGGATGTGCTGATTATCACGGATGATTGGAATGCAAAAGTTGGAAACAAAGAAGATTCACTGATAGTTGGAAAATATGGCTTTGGTGATAGAAAGTCTCTTATTGAAAGTTTAACGATTTTACTTAATTGCTGTTATTGTTGTTGTTGTTGTTAGGTGCCATCGAGATGGCTCCAACTCATCATGACCCTACCAAAAACAAAGTGAAACACTGCCTGGTCCTGTGCCAGCCTCATAATCCTTGATATACCTGAACCCATTGTTGCAGCCACTGTGTCAATTCATCTTGTTGAGGGCATTCCCCTTTTTTATTCACCCTCCACTTTAATGAGCATAAAATCCTTCTCCAGGGAATGGTCACCTCTGCCAACATGACCAAAGTTAGTAAGACGAAGTCTGGCCATTCTCACTTCCAAGGAACATTCTGGCTGCACTTCTTCCGGGACAGATTTGTTAATTCTTCTGGCACTTTATGGTATTTTCAGTATTCTTCACCAACACCACAACTCAAAAGCATCAAATCTTCTTCAGTCTTCCATATTCATTGTCCAGCTTTCTCATGCATGTGAGGTGATTGAAAATACCATGGCTTGCATTGGGCACACCTTACTCTTCAAAGAGACATCTTTACTCTTCAGCATTTTAAAGAAGTCTTTTGCAGCAGATTTGTCCAGTGCAATACATCATCTGATTTCTTGGCTCCCATTTCCATAGATGACTTAAGGCACCTACTGATGAAGGTTGAAGAATACAGTCTGCAGTATGGATTACATCTCAACAAAAAGAAAACAAAAATCCTCACAA